>NC_056449.1:20853115-21153115 GCF_018296145.1 Oncorhynchus tshawytscha
GTCAAGCTTTGGAGAGGTCAAGCTTTGGAGAGGTCAAGGTGTGGAGAGATCAAGGTGTGGAGAGGTCAAGGTGTGGAGAGGTCAAGGTGTGGAGAAGTCAAGCTTTGGAGAGGTCAAGGTGTGGAGAGGTCAAGCTTTGGAGAGGTCAAGGTGTGGAGAGGTCAAGCTTTGGAGAGGTCAAGGTGTGGAGAGGTCAAGGTGTGGAGAGGTCAAGCTTTGGAGAGGTCAAGGTGTGGAGAGGTCAAGGTGTGGAGAGGTCAAGCTTTGGAGAGGTCAAGGTGTGGAGAGGTCAAGGTGTGGAGAGGTCAAGGTGTGGAGAGGTGTCGTATTAAAGGCAGGCGACTGACTTCATTATGTCGAGGAGGTAAAACACAGGCAGCTGACATAGTCAAGAGGTAAACAAGATCCTATCAGGTGTGCTAGAACATTTTGGCCTGGTGACTCCTGCCTCCCTGCAGTATGTAGCAGATCCACGCAGTTCCAGGACTGCAGTATGGTAACAGGGTGTCCCGGACTGTAGTATGGAGACAGGGTGTCCCAGATTGTAGTATGGATACAGGGTGTCCCGGAATGTAGTATGGATACAGGGTGTCCCGGACTGTAGTATGGAGACAGGGTGTCCCGGACTGTAGTATGGAGACAGGTTGTCCCAGAATGTAGTATGGAGACAGGGTGTCCCGGACAATAGTATGGAGACAGGGTGTCCCGGACTATAGTATGGAGACAGGGTGTCCCGGACTGCAGTATGGATACAGGGTGTCCCGGACTGTAGTATGGAGACAGGGTGTCCCAGACTGTAGTATGGATACAGGGTGTCCCGGACTGTAGTATGGAGACAGGGTGTCCGATACTGTAGTATGGAGACAGGGTGTCCCGGACTGGAGTATGGAGACGGGGTGTCCCGGACTGCAGTATGGAGATAGGGTGTCCCAGACTGTAGTATGGAGACAGGGTGTCCCGGACTGCAGTTTGGAGATAGGGGTCCCGGATTGTAGTATGGAGACAGGGTGTCCTGGACTGTAGTATGGAGACAGGGTGTCCGATACTGTAGTATGGAGACAGGGTGTCCCAGACTGCAGTATGGAGACAGGGTGTCCCGGACTGCAGTTTGGAGACAGGGGGTCCCGGACTGTAGTATGGAGACGGGGGGTCCGGGACTGTAGTATGGAGACAGGGTGTCTGGGACTGTAGTATGGAGACAGGGTGTCCGGGTCTGTAGTATGGAGACAGGGTATCCGGGACTGTAGTATGGAGACAGGGTGTCCCGGACTATAGTATGGAGACAGGGTGCCCGGGACTGTAGTACGAGACAGGGGGTCCGGGACTGTACTATGGAAACAGGGGGTCTGGGAGCACAGTATTGAGACAGGGGGTCTGGGAGCACAGTATTGAGACGGGGGATCTGGGAGCACAGTATGGAGACGGGGGATCTGGGAGCACAGTATGGAGACGGGGGTCTGGGAGCGCCGGAGAGACAGGCCTTCTGTTGTTGTTGTTTTCTGTGACCCTGGCTTCCCTCTCTCTCTTTATAAACCTGTTTGCTCCCAAAGACAGGGCCTAATACAAATTAAATTAAATCAAGTTTGTGTAGGCTAGGCTAATCCCTGTGTTTATCAGCGGGTTGGAATCCCCCCGTGAGCGAGCGGGTCAAGCGCACTGCATCTGGCCTCCTATCGGCCCTAGCCGCGCTCTCAAGCTGCTCAGCCATTCCCTGTTCGCTCCCTGACTGAAGATGACAGCAGGCCCCTACTCGACCCCCACTGAGAGTGAGGATGTGGGGATGTGAATGTGGGTGGGTGGCTGGTTGGTTGTGTATGTGGTGTTTCTCTCCAAGTGTATGCATGCTTCTGTATGTATATTCCCCCAGCCCCGTTGTCAGGTAAAGCTCTATCCTATCACTACATTTAGTAGCAGCCTGGGGAAATACATTTTATAAAGCTCTATCCTATCACTACATTTAGAATCAGCCTGGGGAAATACATTTTATAAAGCTCTATCCTATCACTACATTTAGTAGCAGCCTGGGGAAATACATTTTATAAAGCTCTATCCTATCACTACATTTAGAATCAGCCTGGGGAAATACATTTTATAAAGCTCTATCCTATCACTACATTTAGAATCAGCCTGGGGAAATACATTTTATAAAGCTCTATCCTATCACTACATTTAGAATCAGCCGGGGAAATACATTTTATAAAGCTCTATCCTATCACTACATTTAGAATCAGCCTGGGGAAATACATTTTATAAAGCTCTATCCTATCACTACATTTAGAATCAGCCTGGGGAAATACATTTTATAAAGCTCTATCCTATCACTACATTTAGAATCAGCCGGGGAAATACATTTTATAAAGCTCTATCCTATCACTACATTTAGAATCAGCCTGGGGAAATACATTTTATAAAGCTCTATCCTATCACTACATTTAGAATCAGCCTGGGGAAATACATTTTATAAAGCTCTATCCTATCACTACATTTAGAGCAGCCTGGGGAAATACATTTTATAAAGCTCTATCCTATCACTACATTTAGAATCAGCCTGGGGAAATACATTTTATAAAGCTCTATCCTATCACTACATTTAGAATCAGCCTGGGGAAATACATTTTATAAAGCTCTATCCTATCACTACATTTAGAATCAGCCTGGGGAAATACATTTTATAAAGCTCTATCCTATCACTACATTTAGAATCAGCCTGGGGAAATACATTTTATAAAGCTCTATCCTATCACTACATTTAGTAGCAGCCTGGGGAAATACATTTTATAAAACTCTATCCTATCACTACATTTAGAATCAGCCTGGGGAAATACATTTTATAAAGCTCTATCCTATAACTACATTTAGAATCAGCCTGGGGAAATACATTTTATAAAGCTCTATCCTATCACTACATTTAGAATCAGCCTGGGGAAATACATTTTATAAAGCTCTATCCTATCACTACATTTAGAATCAGCCTGGGGAAATACATTTTATAAAGCTCTATCCTATCACTACATTTAGAATCAGCCTGGGGAAATACATTTTATAAAGCTCTATCCTATCACTACATTTAGAATCAGCCTGGGGAAATACATTTTATAAAGCTCTATCCTATCACTACATTTAGTAGCAGCCTGGGGAAATACATTTTATAAAGCTCTATCCTATCACTACATTTAGAATCAGCCTGGGGAAATACATTTTATAAAGCTCTATCCTATCACTACATTTAGAATCAGCCTGGGGAAATACATTTTATAAAGCTCTATCCTATCACTACATTTAGAATCAGCCTGGGGAAATACATTTTATAAAGCTCTATCCTATCACTACATTTAGAATCAGCCTGGGGAAATACATTTTATAAAGCTCTATCCTATCACTACATTTAGAATCAGCCTGTGGAAATACATTTTATAAAGCTCTATCCTATCACTACATTTAGAATCAGCCTGTGGAAATACATTTTATAAAGCTCTATCCTATCACTACATTTAGATTCAGCCTGGGGAAATACATTTTATAAAGCTCTATCCTATCACTACATTTAGTAGCAGCCTGGGGATATACATTTTATAAAGCTCTATCCTATCACTACATTTAGTAGCAGCCTGGGGAAATACATTTTATAAAGCTCTATCCTATCACTACATTTAGTAGCAGCCTGTGGAAATACATTTTATAAAGCTCTATCCTATCACTACATTTAGAATCAGCCTGGGGAAATACATTTTATAAAGCTCTATCCTATCACTACATTTAGAATCAGCCTGGGGAAATACATTTTATAAAGCTCTATCCTATCACTACATTTAGATTCAGCCTGGGGAAATACATTTTATAAAGCTCTATCCTATCACTACATTTAGATTCAGCCTGGGGAAATACATTTTATAAAGCTCTATCCTATCACTACATTTAGAATCAGCCTGGGGAAATACATTTTATAAAGCTCTATCCTATCACTACATTTAGAATCAGCCTGGGGAAATACATTTTATAAAGCTCTATCCTATCACTACATTTAGAATCAGCCTGGGGAAATACATTTTATAAAGCTCTATCCTATCACTACATTTAGATTCAGCCTGGGGAAATACATTTTATAAAGCTCTATCCTATCACTACATTTAAAATCAGCCTGGGGAAATACATTTTATAAAGCTCTATCCTATCACTACATTTAGATTCAGCCTGGGGAAATACATTTTATAAAGCTCTATCCTATCACTACATTTAGAATCAGCCTGGGGAAATACATTTATATAAAGCTCTATCCTATCACTACATTTAGAATCAGCCTGTGGAAATACATTTTATAAAGCTCTCTATCCTATCACTACATTTAGAATCAGCCTGGGGAAATACATTTTATAAAGCTCTATCCTATCACTACATTTAGAATCAGCCTGGGGAAATACATTTTATAAAGCTCTATCCTATCACTACATTTAGATTCAGCCTGGGGAAATACATTTTATAAAGCTCTATCCTATCACTACATTTAGAATCAGCCTGGGGAAATACATTTTATAAAGCTCTATCCTATCACTACATTTAGATTCAACCTGGGGAAATACATTTTATAAAGCTCTATCCTATCACTACATTTAGAATCAGCCTGGGGAAATACATTTTATAAAGCTCTATCCTATCACTACATTTAGAATCAGCCTGTGGAAATACATTTTATAAAGCTCTATCCTATCACTACATTTAGATTCAGCCTGGGGAAATACATTTTATAAAGCTCTATCCTATCACTACATTTAGAATCAGCCTGGGGAAATACATTTTATAAAGCTCTATCCTATCACTACATTTAGAATCAGCCTGGGGAAATACATTTTATAAAGCTCTATCCTATCACTACATTTAGAATCAGCCTGGGGAAATACATTTTATAAAGCTCTATCCTATCACTACATTTAGTAGCAGCCTGGGGAAATACATTTTATAAAGCTCTATCCTATCACTACATTTAGTAGCAGCCTGAAGAAATAAATTTGCTTATTGAAATAAGGTGGTTGAACTAGAACAACATGGCAGTGTGAATGACATTCCCTGTAGAGATGTGAGAGATAGTCATAACAACAGCATTCTATGATGCCTTGGTGGCAGCCTGTCATGGCCCCTGGTGGCAGCCTGTCATGGCCCCTGGTGGCAGCCTGTCATGGCCCCTGGTGGCAGCCTGTCATGGCCCCTGGTGGCAGCCTGTCATGGCCCCTGGTGGCAGCCTGTCATGGCCCCTGGTGGCAGCCTGTCATGGCCCCTGCTTACCAAGCTGTTACTTGGCTGTACAGATGTGTGAGTGACGTGCTAGAGGAGGTATTGCGACTCCCGTCAATCCCACCCCTACCTGACAGCTGCCTGGAAAGGCCAATCTGAAAAACGAGGGTCAGATGTACATCACATGTAACCTCCGACACCAGGGGGGCTAAGAGCTAACTAGGGCCTTCCATTACTGGATGGGAGCCGTGATTGGAACAGCCCTGTTGTGGTTAGAAGACACAGATAGTAAATGCACATCTGTCTATTAAAGGCCCCCCTCTCTATGATTCAGTAGGTAGCAAGCCACCCTATCATATCCACCATTCACCTAACCATATCATATCCACTATTCACCTAACCCTATCATATCCCCCATTAACCTAAACCTATCATATCCCCCATTCACCTAACCCTATCAAATCCACCATTCACCTAACCCTATCATATCCCCCATTAACCTAAACCTATCATATCCACCATTAACCTAAACCTATCATATCCCCCATTCACCTAACCCTATCAAATCCACCATTCACCTAACCCTATCATATCCCCCATTCACCTAAACCTATCATATCCACCAGTCACATAAACCTATCATATCCACGAGTCACCGAAAATCTATCATATCCACCATTCAACTAATCCTATCATATCCACCATTCAACTAACCCCATCATATCCACCAGTCACCTAAACCTATCATATCCACCAGTCACCTAAATCTACAGTGGCTTGTGAAGGTATTCACCCGCCTTGGAATTTTTCCTATTTTGTTGCCTTACAAATTGGAATTAAAATAGATTTGGGGGGGGGGGGGTGTTGTATCATTTGATTTACACAACATGCCTACCACTTTGAAGATGCAAAAATTTTTTTCTTGTGAAACAAACAAGAAATAAGACAAAAAAATGAAAACCTGAGCGTGCATAACTATTCACCCCCACAAAGTCAATAATTTGTAGAGACACCTTTTGCAGCAATTACAGCTGCAAGTCTCTTAAAGGTATGTCTCTATAATCTAGCCACTGGGATTTTTGGCAATTTTTCTATGAAAAACTGCTCCAGCTCCTTCAAGTTGGATGGGTTCCGCTGGTGTACAGCAATTTTTAAGTCGTACCACAGATTCTAAATTGGATTGAGGTCTGGGCTTTGACTAGGCCATTCCAAGATATTTAAATCTTTCCCCTTAAAACACTTGAGTGTTCCTTTAGCAGTATGCTTAGGGTCATTGTCCTGCTGGAAGGTGAACCTCTGTCCCAGTCTCAAATATCTGGAACACTGAAACAAGTTTCCCTCAAGAATTTTCCTGTATTTAGCACCATCCATCATTCCTTCAATTCTGACCAGTTTCCCAGTCCCTGCCGATGAAAAACATCCCCACCGCATGATGCTGCCACCACCATGCTTCTCTGTGGGGATGGTGTTCTCAGGGTGATGAGAGGTGTTGCGTTTGCGCCAGACATAGCATTTTCCTTGATGGCCAAAAAGTTCAATTTTAGTCTCATCTGACCAGAGTACCTTCTGCAGTATGTTTGGGGAGTCTCCCACATGCCTTTTGGCAAACACCAAACACGTTTGCTTATTTTTTTCTTTAAGCAATGGCTTTTTTCTGGACACTCTTCCGTAAAGCCCCGCTCTGTGGAGTGTGGAGTGTATGGCTCCGTTGTGGAGCTTTGCAGCTCCTTCAGGGTTATCTTTGGTCTCTTTGTTGCCTCTCTGATTAATGCCCTCCTTGCCTGATCCATGTGTTTTGGTGTTTTTATTTCCACCATAATTTGCAAATAAATTAATTAAAAATCCTACAATGTGATTTTCTGGATTTGTTTTCCTAATTTTGTCTGTCATAGTTGAACTGGACCTATGATGAAAATTACAGGCCTCCCTCATCTTTTTAAGTGGGAGAACTTGCACAATTGGTGGTTGACTAAATACTCTTTTGCCCCACTGTATAGGTTTACACGTCTGTGTGTGTGTGTGTGTGTGTGTGTGTGTATGTATGTAAGTATGAGCCTCTTAACCCCTGCACACACGCCCTGGCTAGTGTCCACCCCCACCACCCGTCTCGCCACAATGGCCATCCCAAGCCCAGTGTGTAAACATGACTTGTTTGAGTGAGTATTCAGGGCAAGCAGGATTAATGAGCACTGATGAAGTTCCACCTGTATCCCAGTCGGCTGCTGCCTCCCTTATTTGCCAGAGTGGCTCTCTCTGCCTTGTCTGGAGGCAGTGTGTGTGTGTCTGTGTGTCTGTGTGTGTGTGTGTGTGTGTGTGTGTGTGTGTGTGTGTGTGTGTGTGTGTGTGTGTGTGTGTGTGTGTGTGTGTGTGTGTGTGTGTGTGTGTGTGTGTGTGTGTGTGTGTGTGTGTGTGTGTGTGTGTGTGTGCGTGTGTATGCGTGACTAGTGTGTTTGTGTGACTCATTCCTTATTCAGTGTCAGATTAAAGCATGTCAATAACACAACCCACTCAATCCATCTCAGAGTGCATCCGCTCGCCGAGCATCCCAGTCTGTAATGAGCTGCCGCAAATCTTCATCCAACAAAAATGTCTGGAAAGACGCCTTGTCATTCTGATGAAGACGGGGCCCAGAGAGAGTGAGAGTGAGAGACCTTTATTATGGAATATGAAACAACAACCCAACACGGCAGCCATCTGCCTGCTAGATATTTTGGTGGAAAACATAGCCTCTTGAGGTACATCAGATATGTTGGGGGGAAACATATCCCCTTGAGGTACATCAGATATTTTGGGAAAAAGCATAGCCCCTTGTGTCATGTGGTCACTGTGGTGCACTGTCCTGGATTGATAGCTCTCTGTACACCCGCTAGGACCCGGAGATGTCAAATGTTATGTCATAGGAAAATGTTTATTCAATCATTTAATTACGTACAATAATTCAAGGTTTGGGTCGTTCGCCATCCTGCGGCACACAGCTGTACTGTGAATCATATTTATATACTGTACTCAGTGATACTGTATCCTACAATATATCCTACTATACTGTATATTTGTATTAAAGTGTAAAGGAGCACAGCCTACTCATTAAAAGTCAGCCTACTACCAGTGCCACTCTTAAGTATGTAGGATTATTAGCTAAGAATGTGGGCGAGATGCTGCAGAGTTGCTCCTATTTGAGATTTGGATTTAGTGAAAGGGAAGGAACATTCACTAAAAGCGGTGGGAATTATGAGTACATTAAATTAGTCTCCCCTCTCCCCTGTTACATTGGTGAACAGATAGAGGCCACAATTGAGAAGAAGTCCTTCGAAATCCTCGCTAGGTGAATTCACTTGGAAAGCTAAAATGGCTGGTAGCAACACCAGTTTCATACCTATCGCCGGAAGAACAGGACATTTGGTAAATCTGCGTGGATTACACATTCCGATTACACGTTCCAACTTCCACCATTCTTCTAATTCCAGGTATTTCTGGAATTCCAGGGCCTGTTCAGGGAATTCCGATGTACCTGTCCACCTGTCGCAGATGACAGGTTTTGGGATGAGAGTGTGATTTTATTTGGATTTTTCCTTATTTTTCTGTCCTGACTTCCAAATGAAGGGAAATCCCCTGGGACTGCCTCAGGGGAAGTTCCCTCTATTTGAGTTTGATTAGGTTCCACAGGCTTAAGAGAAAAGCAAGCTGATTCATTCCTTTGAAAAAGCTAGTACGTGATAGCCAAGCTTTTTCTCCTTCCCCTTTTTAGTATGTAAAACCCCAAATATTAATCTCGACCCATTCCTTCAGGATTTCGCTCAAGACAGACGGGCATAATAGATAGTTTTAAAAAAGGCACACGCTGACACACAAACATACACACACACACACACACACACACACACCCAACAGCACACACAAACATACACACACACACACACACACACACCCAACAGCACACACAAACACGCGCACACACTTATTTTCTTAACACACTTGACACACACAAGTCTCAAATGTAACCACGGTTCCCCATCCTCCCTTCTCTCTATGTCAATGGCATGACTCTACTGAACGTGATGTTACAATGGTAACCTGCTACTCAGTGGATACATTGTCTTCATCTCATTTGCAGTTTACCACAAAGGCAGATATATGGACAAAGCACAACACAGGTGCTATTCCACTCCTCTCCAACTCTCTCTGACTGGGTGCGGTAGGCTAGAACAATGCTTCTCTCTAGTAAGACAACAACAAGATCAGGCTGAAACAAACCCTCTCAGCCCCGTCCTCTGGAATGCAGCAACAGACTTCTGGACGGGGGTCTATTATTAAAAATCTTTTCATCACGCTGAAAGGGAGGGAAAGTAGCTTTGACGTTTGACGACCTCATGAATTATTCATACTTTTGCTATTAATGTATGTATAATTAATCACATCTCCACTCACTTGCACACAAATGGAGCCGAAGGAGACCAAGCTTATACAGGCCTGACTGGGATGTTATAGCCTGGGCTGGCTATTGAGGCTTTACACTATTACAGGATCAAAGGGCAAGCCTCTCTCTCTCTCTCTCTTTCTGTCTCTCTCTCTCTGTCTCTCACTGTCTTTCTCTCCTCTGTCTCTGTCTCTCTCTCAATCTCTCTCTCTCTCTCACCACAGATGTATCCACACCCCTTCATCTTTTCTTTTCCTCAATTCATTAGAATGAACAGTTGGCGATTGTTTTCAAACAAAATTCTGTTTGACACAGGAAGGCAGAGAGAAAGATCTGAAAGAGAGAAAGACTTGAACCAGGAAGTAGGAGTATTGTGTTGACATATCTGTTTCATTGTGTTTCCTCCCTTGGTAGACCGGTTGTATAGTTGGGTCAAAACAATGCCGACGACACCACAACACGTGGTCAAGGTCAGTCCTGTGTTTGATTCACTCTTAGTCTGCCAATGCTTTTCTGTGGTTGTGCCCCAAATGGCACCCTATTCCCTACATAGTGAATTACTTATGACTAGAGCCCTATGGGCCATGGTCAAAAGTAGTGCACTATATAGGGAATATAGTACCGTTTGGGACGCAGTCTCTCTGTGTGAACAAAGTAGCACTACCACAGTGCCTGCTGACACAAAGAACTGGGAAACTGCATTTCTTAGCTCAGCTTTCAGAAAGCCATTACTACATTCCCTCCTCGCTCACTTTCATAATAAGATTGATTCCCAATTGGAGCAATTTGATTTTGGGGGCTGAATTGACAGGTGATGAAGTGAAATGATGTGGAGGACGTGGCAGGTTATTTGTCAGACGTGCCCTCTTGTCACCATAGATCGGCCGTAATTTCAGTTTGCTGGTTGACATTAAATGGTAACAACTCTAACCCTTGTATTCATCATATGGCAGACTTCAGAAAGAGAATGTGTAGTCTCATCCACTAGTTCCATGGGTGTGGTGCCTCAGGCGCTCTTTCCCCCCTGTTGAGCCCCCCTGAGGGGGCTGGGCGTCTCTGACGGAAGAGGGAAATCTATAGCCTAGAAAATGGTACAGCATCAAGAGGAAATTCTATAAGTGTGTGTTCGTGTGTGTGTGTGTGTGTGGTAAAGGCGGGATATTAGCAACCCATACAATCTAGATGAGCGTTTCCACCCTCTCTCGTTGGTAAACACTGCATAACTCCCACTCCTACCAGGTGCTATGGTGGTCTGGTGTGTTGTCATGGGTAGTGCCACACAGAGCAAATCTGAGCTGGTTAGGGGTTCTACAGTAGCAGGTCTGTTGTGGCGTCAGCGGTAGCAGTGGTGGCGGGGGCGGCAAAACAGGCATGCAAATCAGAGTTTGTCAGAGCAGCGTTTTTTGGAGAGGGGAAGAGAGAGAGAGACTTGCGTGACAGAGAGAGTGTGAGAGGCTTAAGGGTGAGTATTTCTTTTCACGATCAGAATGTGCAAGAGCAGGGTGTAGGATGAGAGGCTGCACAACCATAACCACACGCAGCACGCACGCACGCACGCACGCACGCACGCACGCACGCACGCACGCACACACACACACACACACACACACACACACACACACACACACACACACACACACACACACACACACACACACACCCCTCTCTCTCACTGATCCCTACTAGCTGTCCCCTTCCTGCGGAAGAGGATATAAACAAAATGTCCTTCCCGGGACTCAAGGGACCCTATGAGTAAGCCCTGCTATAAGATGAGTCAACACTGAGACTGCAGACCAAGAGTGTGAAGGACCAAATCAGGCGTGAAAATAAGCCTGATGGAACGCCATCAATCCGTTTTAATTGAGGAAGTTCATGTTTTTTCTACGTTAATGATGTTGTGGACTATTTTCTTATTTATAGATGTAGTGTAGAAGGAATGGTGCAGCCAGAGGCTGTGTGACTCACTAAAGTGATACAGCCTCGGCCGAGTGTGTCTGCACAACAACTTGACAGGATTAGAGGCCTGCATCCATGACAGACATGGAGCGCTCCTCTTTCCAGACCTCACTGGCACCTTTTTATTTATCACCACTCACTCAACTCCCCATTGCAACCAAGTCCCAGCAAGGTTTTAGTCATTTGAGTTAAGGGTTTCGCTCTTCTGAAAGGAATTAAATGGCAAACTAATGGCCATTTTATCTTACAGCGCCGAAAACAAGGACACGGCACAATAATTAATAATTTGCGGCGAAAGTGTGGTGCTTCAATTAGTCCACTTTTTTTTGCATCCCTCCCTTGTGTAAATGCTAATTGCATTGGTTGATGTATCGGGACTCGGCAGTGATAAAAAAAAAATTAAAACAGAAATTGCTGAGGAGGTGGTGTGGTGGTGTGACAAGATTTCTATCATCTGTTATCTTTTTTTTCTATTTTCCTGACACCTTCTGAACTGGCCTGGTGTTAGTCTGCTCCCAACCCGTCCTTTCCTTCCTCTCTCTCTCTCTCTCTCTCTCTCTCTCTCTCTCTCTCTCTCTCTCACCCCCATATACAATGAATACACTTGCATTCGTACAACGGAACCAATTGTCACACTGGGAAGGAAGACAAATCAAATCTCACGGCAGCCACTAAGCGGGGAGATTGCTTTTCCTCTCTCTGCTGCGGGAGTAAGAGTGCCACAGAGGAGGATCCCACTAGTGCCCCCTTCACGGGAGGAATCGAGGGAGGAAGAGAGGGGAAATGTGGAGGCCTTTAGGGCTGGAGCTAGAGGGCTAGGAGATAGAGAAGACTCCTTGGGGGTAAAGTGTCACCTATCTCCCTCCTCCCTCATTCTCTCCCTCCGTCTCCCCTTTCACTATGACACCATCTATCAGTCACACGGCAACAGAAAAATGGCCCCCTTTTGTTTAACTCCCCAAAACGCTGGAAACCTCCTGTCCTCCGCTTCTCCAGACAAAACAGGACAATAATTACGGGGATAGAGTAACTCCGGTCGTCAAACTGGGGCCACTCAGATCACAACAACACATTATCCAACCTGATTAAGTACCATTTGCGATGGCCTCGCGGTAGTTAAGCCTCTCCTCATCCTCCATCGGCCTGAAACTCAACCTCAGAGCGAGAAATATTGACATGTTCTCCTCTGGATTTTGAAAGGCGGTCATCTACAGTAGGTAGAGGTGGACAGGGGCGGACGGTACATTTCTTTACAGGAAGCCACCCTGCTAATGTATCTGTCCGTTTTCACCCTCAGAACGACCCTCTCCAGAGTGCCTCCTTATCAATACACTAGGCAAGGTTGTGCACCTTTCTGTTTTGTGTTTGCCTATGTGATAATAGAGGAAACCCACCGAATCAACATTTTTTCCATGTCATTTCAACAAAATTCCATGCGGTGATATTGAATCAATGTGGGAAACTGATTGCATTTGCAAAAAGGAATCAAAGAAAAGGAATTTCATAATTTTGTCACCTAACTTTCAACCTCAATAAATCTTTTCTTGATTTCATGTTGAATTCATATTAGTTGACAACTCAACCAAATGTAAATAAAAAAATAGACATTGAACTGACATCTATGCCAGTGGGGATGCACTCACTTTATTGCCACTGATTTTTCTGATGAATAGAGTCCCTTGGGGGAGCACGGGTCCATGTAAGCTGTTCTAGTGTACAGTTGAATGACAGATCAAATCATTTTGAGGGCAGAAGACCTAGAATAACTCATTTCTGGGGACCGCATTTATTCCACCAGAATTTCTGGGGACCACATTATTATTTAAATTTTCATCCCAAATCTAATGACAACCTTAAAATCAGGACATGTCTATATTTATGTCAACAAATAACCTTTTCATCTTTAATCAAAATGAAAAGAAACCAATAAATATATTTACTCAATAAAATGGTATTTACATTTTTTTTCTTTCTCACAAACATTTGTATATGGTCCCATACAAATAATAATAACAATAAAAAAATGGAATACCACTCTTTTAAGGGGTTACGATGACATGACTTGTGGTGAACACTAAGCAGTGCATTTTGGGAAATGCAGTCTTTATGACGTAGCCCAGTGTGTAGATAACTAAACCACCATAGAGCCTAAGTATCATCCCTCCCTCCACCACTCCTCTCAGGACTACCCTCTGCCGCTCCTCTAGGGACTACCTTCCACCACTCCTCTCAAGACAATCCTCCACCTCTACTCTAGGGACTACCCTCCACCACTCCTCTCGGGACTACACCACCACTCCTCTCGGGACTACACCACCACTCCTCTCGGGACTACACCACCACTCCTCTCGGGACTACACTCCACCACTCCTCTTGGGACTACACCACCACTCCTCTCGGGACTACACTCCACCACCACTCCTCTCGGGACTACACTCCACCACTCCTCTCGGGACTACACTCCACCACTCCACTCGGGACTACCCTCCACCACCCCTCTCGGGACTACACTCCACCACTCCTTTCGGGACTACCCTCCACCACCCCTCTCGGGACTACACTCCACCACTCCTCTGGACTACCCTCCACCACCCCTCTCGGGACTACCCTCCACCACTCCTCTGGACTACCCTCCACCACCCCTCTCGGGACTACACTCCACCACCCCTCTCGGGACTACACTCCACCACTCCTCTCGGGACTACCCTCCACCACTCCTCTTGGGACTACACTCCACCACTCCTCTCGGGACTACACTCCACCACTCCTCTCGGGACTACCCTCCACCACCCCTCTCGGGACTACCACTCCACCACTCCTCTCGGGACTACCCTCCACCACTCCTCTCGGGACTACACTCCACCACTCCACCACTCCTCTCGGGACTACTCCACCACTCCTCTCAGGACTACACCACCACTCCTCTCGGGACTACACTCCACCACTCCTCTCGGGGGACTACACTCCACCACTCCTCTCGGGACTACACTCCACCACTCCTCTCGGGACTACCCTCCACCACTCCTCTTGGGACTACACCACCACTCCTCTCAGGACTACACTCCACCACTCCTCTCGGGACTACACTCCACCACTCCTCTCGGGACTACACTCCACCACCCCTCTCGGGACTACACTCCACCACTCCTTCTCGGGACTACCTCCACCACCCCTCTCGGGACTACACTCCACCACTCCACCCTCTGGACTACCCTCCACCACTACCCTCCACCACCCCTCTCGGGACTACCCTCCACCACTCCTCTGGACTACCCTCCACCACCCCTCTCGGGACTACACTCCACCACCCCTCTCGGGACTACACTCCACCACTCCTCTCGGGACTACCCTCCACCACTCCTCTTGGGACTACACCACCACTCCTCTCGGGACTACACTCCACCACTCCTCTCGGGACTACACTCCACCACTCCTCTCAGGACTACACTCCACCACTCCTCTGGACTACCCTCCACCACCCCTCTCGGGACTACACTCCACCACTCCTCTCGGGACTACCCTCCACCACTCCTCTCGGGACTACACTCCACCACTCCTCTCGGGACTACACCACCACTCCTCTCGGGACTACACCACCACTCCTCTCGGGACTACACCACCACTCCTCTCTGGACTACACTCCACCACTCCTCTCGGGACTACACTCCACCACTCCTCTCGGGACTACACTCCACCACTCCTCTCGGGACTACACTCCACCACTCCACTCAGGACTACCCTCCACCACCCCTCTCTGGGCTACACTCCACCACCACTCCTTTCGGGACTACCCTCCACCACCCCTCTCGGGACTACACTCCACCACTCCTCTGGACTACCCTCCACCACCCCTCTCGGGACTACACCACCACTCCTCTCGGGACTACACTCCACCACTCCACCACTCTCGGGACTACACTCCACCACTCCACTCGGGACTACCCTCCACCACCCCTCTCGGGACTCCACACTCCACCACTCCTTTCGGGACTACCCTCCACCACCCCTCTCGGGACTACACTCCACCACTCCTCTGGACTACCCTCCACCACCCCTCTCGGGACTACCCTCCACCACTCCTCTGGACTACCCTCCACCACCCCCTCTCGGGACTACACTCCACCACTCCTCTCGGGACTACCCTCCACCACCCCTCTCGGGACTACACTCCACCACTCCTCTCGGGACTACCCTCCACCACCACCCTCTCGGGACTACCCTCCACCACCCCTCTCGGGACTACTGGCTCCACCACTCCTCTGGACTACACTCCACCACCCCTCTCGGGACTACCCTCCACCACCCCTCTCGGGACTACGCTCCACCACTCCTCTGGACTACCCTCCACCACCCCTCTCGGGACTACACTCCACCACTCCTCTAATAAAGTTTTCCCCTTGTTACTCCCACCATACATGTTCATTAGCTTCTCACTGAATGCCCGGGCTAGATGGAGATCAAGACGTTTTAATGAGTGCTCACTGGGACCGAAGTGGAGCACAGGTGGTGCACTACACCAAAAAAACACATGATATGATATATATATTTATATATCTACATACAGTGCATACACGTCCAACCCCGTTAAGACTAGCAAAAATAATTGCAGACACCCAATTACGTTTGATATTATTGGAGTCAAGCCGGACAGGAACAAAGGAGTTTTGTTCTCTATCCACTGCTTGTTGAGCAAACACGCCATGGTGCGCTCTGAATTAAGGGCAGCTAATAAAATGTTAATTAAAATGGCTTTTTACTAATTATCTCCTTGATAACAATGAGTTAAAGTTTAATTAGATGGAGGGGAAAAAGCAGCCCGCCGCAGCTAACCGCTAACCTTCAGTGCGTCCAGATGCATCGTCATCTCTCAAATCTCAATCAGGAGGCCGCCTGCCCTGCCGTCTTCGCTAATTACAATATTATCTCGCTGCAGAGGTAATTAGCCAGCGTGGAGGTGAGACGAAAAACAATGGCCTTATTTGGCCTGTGATTGAAGGTATTTTGGCAGGCCTAGTCTACTAGACAGAGGCGGTGGAATAAACAAGACATTTAACCCACAACAACAACTGTGACTTACATTGGTGTACAATTAACCATTGTAGTACACCAGGGCTATTCAACTGGCGGCCTGCGGGCCAGAACCGACCCGTTTACTAATTTAAACTGGTGGTTGAATTATGAAAATGAATTAAAGTCTGCAAAAAAATCCCTGCCAAAATCCAAATTTCAGTTGCAAAATGAGGAGCACTATTTTGGTTGTCTATAGTGTGGTTCCTCAAGGTTTCTTGCGCCTATGTGGCATGTCGATAATTTTGTCTTCATATGAATGTGGCTCTAGAATTTGAATGGTTTAAGCTAAATATTATGACCCCATTCCTGAAAGCTACGACGCCCAGAAACACGTACACGCCATCTGTTTCCATCTCTGATACACAAGGACTCGTTAGAAGGGAGTGTGACAAAAAACACCCGGGAAATGATTCCAAAGCATAACTTCAGACTGGAATTTGTCAGTACCTGATTTGACATATCTTTGTGTTATTTATTGAGATGCTTAGTTTTCAGATCATTTTAAAATGACCTAAGCTTTTAATAGTTGTTTAAATAAAATAAAAATGTATGGTGAGTGAGCATTGTGCCCTATCAAATGTTATGGTTGCACTTTTACTCACATTGGTTGAGTGCCCTCCACTTCTTTTCTAATTAACTAATGAACTAACTAATGAACTAACTAATTAATTAAATAGACCTGTTGTACATTCTTAGAAAAAATTGTTCCAAAAGTGTTCTTCAGCTGTCCCTGTAGGATAACCCTATTTGGTTCCAGGTGGAACCCTTTTTGTTTCCAGGTACAACCCTTTTGGGTTCCATGTAGAACCCTCTGTGGAAAGGGTTTTACCTGGAACCCAACACCCACATAAAGAAACACCCTAAATTGTGGCCCGCGTTTACACTCCAGTCATTACTATGATCCTGTTCTCCCAATTAAGATGCCACCAAATTAATTACACCGACTGGTGTAATTGCAGACCACAATTTGGGGTGTTACTTTATGAGGGTGTAGCCTGATATCAGGAAACACTCATTGATACCTGCCATCGGCTGGTTCAGGTGTTATGAGACTGATTGTTTCTCGACACAGATGATCTGGTTACATAGCAGGTTAGAATTACAAATTAGCGTGGCATGTTAGGAGAATGAGGTTAAGGTTAGGCAAAGGGTTAGGTTAGCTACAATGCTACATTTGTCTACAACTGTTGTAACCTACGCGAAAGAAAAGTCCACGGACAAATGGTGAGCATCAATGGATGTAATGTGATATCAAGAAATGCCTATATCAGAAAATCCCCCTAATTTGCGGTCTGCAATTAGCGGCCTCTGCCCTGAGATTGTAAGGTTGCAAGTTCAATCCCTGAATGAGTCATATCAAACACGATAAAAATGGGACCTGATGTGTCTCTGTTTGGCATTCAGCATCAAGGAGATAGATTGGGGGTAAGGCCTTGTGATAGACTAGTGTCCTGTTCAGGGGGTTTACTTGTACATCAAGCTGACTCATGCAACAGAAACAGGAGATAGGCTCCTGGCCTATGAGCTGTTCTGGCTCACACAAGACAAGGCTACTTACTGACTTTGCACTTCTGTGAACTAAAATACAGTACTTTGTTAAAGCATGGAAGTTCCTCTAAGAACAATGCTAGCGCTGATACCTTTATGATATTTATGATAATGCTTGTATTGTGTTTGTATTTGAAGCCCAGGGAGATAATTCCAGGGTTACTAAAGAGTAAAACAAACACAGACACATGCATTTACCTAGCATTAACAAGCTGTTCCATTGTTTCAAAGAACACAACGGGGTCACAGGGTGCTATTTCAGGGCGGCAGGTGGCCTAGTGGTTAGAGCGTTGGGCCAGTAACCGAAAGGTTGCTAGATTGAATCCCCGAGGTGACAAGGTAAACATCTGTTGTTCTGCCCCTGAACAAGGCAGCTAACCCACTGTTCCTAGGTCATCATTGTAAATAAGAATTTGTTCTTAACTGACTTGCCTAGTTAAATAAAACATTTTGGGTCACCGGGTGCTATTTCCTACAGGTAACATACCCCCCCCCCCTCTCTTTGCTTTCTAATGAAGGGTGGGGGCATGTTTTATGGGGTGTTTTTAAGTCAGTCAGGATGTCTCAATAAAGACCATCAAAAGCCTCTCTCTCTCTTCTGCATTGTGGTTTCTGCCTCAACCTACACAGGTTCAACTGGAGAGGGTGGGGATTAGGTTTCACCGTCTAACAAGGTGAAAGCAAAACTCAAGTGCCATTTTTAATCCAAATCTGTTTGGTCACCCTGCGTTGCTGCCTCACTGCCTCACTGTTGCACACGGCTCCCAGCTCCCGTGAACAGCAGGGCCGAGCCGGCAAGAAGTGTCCCTCAATTGATAATCAGTGAGTTTGCTCCACCGCCTGCATTAACCTCGTTCATCTAGGGGTGACTCTTTTTTTCAGGATGTTTGAGAAGTAACACTTCCTCACCGGATGGGAGCCATTGACTCGGTCTCTCTATCCCTTTATCTGGGATGTAATGAGTCCATGAGAGGAATTTCTCCCTCTTCCCACAGGAAAACAATTGCATATTATCAAAGTCTGTTGAAAGGGTCAGGTCATGGAGTTTTTTATGGGCCCCCTGTGGATGTCCTTTGAGAGTGCCTTTGATACCCCCTTGACATGTTATCTGGATGTGAGTGGATGTTGGCCAAGCTGTTACGGTTTTCTCCCGTCGAAAGAGAGTCGGACCAAAATGCAGCATGGTTAATATGATACATGTTTAATGATGAATAAACACGACAATACAAAAACAACCAACAGAACGTGAAAACCTATACAGCCTGTCTGGTGACAACTAACACAAAGACAGGAACAATCACCCACGAAACACTCAAAGAATATGGCTGCCTAAATATGGTTCCCAATCAGAGACAACGAGAATCACCTGCCTCTGATTGAGAACTGCCTCAGGCAACCATAGACTTTGCTAGAACACCCCACTAAGCCACAATCCCAAAACCTACGAAAACCCCCCGAAAAACCCCCATCCATAAACACAACACAAAATAAACCCATGTCACACCCTGGCCTGACCAAATAAATATAGAAAACACAAAATATTAAGACCAGGGCATGACACAAGCACAAAAGACTACCTGTTCAACGTCCCCTCTCTCCCCTGTCAGTACTCTCCTCTCTAACTCACTACAACAGTCTTCTATAAATGTTGGGGGATTTTATTTTTGATGTTGAACGCTGGATTCCTTTTACTGAGTAGATTCTCACCAGACACAAGGGGATGCCTCAACGTCCTCTCTCTCCGCTGTCAGAGCTCCCCTCTCCCTCAACCTCTTTCTATAAATATGTGTGAAGTTAAAAAGTTAAACGCATGATGCCTTGGAACTATGTGGGTCAGAGATCCATCATATGCAGATTCTTCCGTGCTGGATTTTTATCTGCTATTGCCGAAAGTTAAGATTCCCCCTGGTACGCTCTTAATTTCTTCTTTCCACACTTTTATTTATTTAATATTTATAGATTCCAATCTGCTCAAAAGTGGTTGAGGAGAAAGAGAGAGATCTAGAGAGGAGAAAAAAGGGAAACTTCTCTTCCTCCTCTCTCTCGCTCTATCTCTCTGCGTGATGCACTGTCCTCCCTAATGATCCCATTTTGAAGACTGTGGTCTGACGGAGGGAGGGAGAGGATGGAAGCAGGGTGGGAGGGAGGAGAGGCCCTGCTCACTGCAGCACTTTCCTCAGCTCTCTCAGCTCCTAGTCTGCCTTTCTCTCTCCCTGTCTCCCTGGGTGTGCTTTGAAAGAGAATGGTTTCTGCCTTTGAAAGCAGAGGCTCGCTCACCAGCCCTTTGTGTAAAATAAAATGTATATTGAAAGGCAATTACCGGTGTAACATTATTTGGTTCCCTACGTAATTAAATGCATCTCTTCTGTGTTTTTTCTCCCTCCCCCCTCTTCCCCCTCTTTCTCCTCTTCCCCCTCCTCCCCCAATCTTCTGTTATAGACGGAGAACTATATCGACTCCAGCTACGTAAACAGCCGAGCACACCTTATCAAAAGGTACTTCTCGATTAGACAATTTTATGAATTTCGCTATCAATCATTGTGATCCATAATTGTCTGATGGTATTGGCTGCAAATGCATGAGTGCGCATGTTGTTAAAATCAGTGTTTGTTCTGTGTATTCGATACAAATTGACAGAATCAAGAATATAATTTGGAATTAAACTCTAAAATGTTCCCTCCCTGTTCTGTTAGGTCACCTTTATGACTCTCTATCTTCACATCATGAATAATTCTACCCATTCCCATTAAAAAACAATTATCCATCTTGCACATTAAGCAATTATGAAAAACTGCTAAATCGCTGCTCTTAAAACAACTTACACATCACAATAAATAAGATTAAAGAAATCAAATAACATTTTTGCCAGGAAAGTGATTTCAATACTGCAAGAGGTTCGCAGCACAGTTAGATCTCAGTGTATAAAAATATATCAGCTCAATGCTGTTACGAAAGTACCAATAATTAAGTTAATTTGTCTGCCATTTTGAGAACATTGAGCTGAGCACAAGTGTTGTCTTTGTGAGGTATTAGTTATAGTGCATTCCTGAGTCCACCTGAAGCAGGATTTTAGGGGAGTTAGTGGTTCTGAGGGTGGTAGTGTAGACAACCCTAATAACGGTCTGCAGCGATCAGGACTATAATTCCCCCTTTTTACCTGCAGCTATGGAACATTCCAACTTCCCTTTGTTTGAGCCCATCCCCATTTCAGATTCCCTGTGTTCATGTAAACAAAGCGCCTGAGAGGCGCCTCTGCAGCACACTACAAAGTTATCCCCCTTAGGAGCATGTGGGCCTGTGGTCTGGGACAGATGCCATAACACTGATAACATCAGAGAGATGTAGAGCCATCATTACCACCACTGCACTCCCTCTCTCTCTCCTTTTCCCAGGCAGGCTTCTCACAGGAAAGAAGGGAACTGCTACTGATACTATTTATTTTATCTTTTCTCTTCCCTTCTCTTCTATTTCATTCTCTTCTCTTTCCTTCTCTTCTATTTCATTCTCTTCTCTTTCCTTCTCTTTCATTCTATTTCCTTCTCTTCCCTTCCCTTCTCTTCTACTTCCTTCTCTTCTCTTCTATTTCCTTCTCTTTCCTTCTCCTCTATTTACTTCTCTTCTATTTACTTATCTTTCCTTCTCTATTTACTTCTCTTCTATTTACTTCTCTTGTCTTTCCTTCTCTTCTCTTTCATTTCCTTCTCTTTCCTTCTCTTCTCTTTCCTTCTCTTCTCTTTCCTTCTCTTCTCTTTCCTTTTCTTCTCTTTCCTTCTCTTCTCTTTCCTTCTCTTTCCTTTTCTTCTCTTTCCTTCTCTTCTCTTTCCTTCGCTTTGCTTCTCTCCTCATTCCTTCTCTTCTATTTCATTCTCTTCCCTTTCCTTCTCTTTCATTCTATTTCATTCTCTTCCCTTCTCTTTCTTCTCTTCTCTTCTCTTCTCTTCTCTTCTCTTCTCTTCTCTTCTCTTCTCTTCTCTTCTCTTCTCTTTGCTTCTCTCCTCGTTCCTTCTCTTCTATTTCCTTCTCTTTCCTTCTCCTCTATTTACTTCTTTTCTATTTACTTATCTTTCCTTCTCTTCTATTTCCTTCTCTTCTATTTACTTATCTTCTATTTACTTATCTTGTCTTTCCTTCTCTTCTCTTTCATTTCCTTCTCTTTCCTTCTCTTCTCTTTCCTTCTCTTCTCTTTCCTCTCTCACTCTGCTACATGTACAAGTATACATTCACCCCCTCCCTCAATACCAGTCTTGTTTGCCTCGCACAATTTGTTCCAATGGGCTGGCAATCAAACAAATGGAATTCATGCATGTACTATACAGCTGCTGATGGCATTTCTCCCCTGCCTCTATTGGCTGTAAGCCCCAAACAAGACAGATGCAATCTGTGCACACACTGTATGTGCGCATAGCATTTTCTATACCCCTTTGATTGAACAGTAGAGTGTTTGATTGCATCCCATTTTAAAGGCCCACTCCTTTTTTTGAAAAACAACATAACGGCAGCTATGACACTTGGTTTGCTATAAAGCTGAGGGATGGGCCTTCTCTTTCATTCTCTTTCATTCTCTTTTCTTTCCTTCTCTTTTCTTCTCTTCTCTCATTTACAAGTGATATTCTTAATGAATCAATGGGTATGTAATAATCTCATCAATTTAAATGATAAAAACCTCCGTCAATACCCAGAGTGGGTCTTTAAAGTCACAACGGTTCACACTAGCGATGCCCTTGAAGTCAGTGCATCGGCACCCACGCTGTCCCTTTTAGAAACAGCCTGCAGCCTCTCTGCTCCGCTATCAGCCCAGTAAAAAAATGGCCTCTTAATCCCAAAAAGCCCCAACAGAGTTTATCTGTGCCTACACCACCAACATCACAATCACCACCCTCCGACTACTGCAGGAGTAGCAAGGTTCTGTTCCCTACACTAATAAAATGTGGAAGGCTGTGAAGTTGTGCCCTTTATACAGCTGAGGCCAGAGTTAAGAGGAGTCCTCCTGAAGATGCCTACCAATCTCTCTCCTTGTGTCAACGTTTCCAGTGCCTCGAGAGCTGTGTGAGAGTGAAGGATGCAGAGAGACACATTCATTTAGCAGTCAAGGAAGAAAGAGTGAAAAGATTGAGAAAAATGTAATAAAGCAAAGAAAGAAAGAGCAAAAAAATAGATCTACAAAGAGAGAGATGGAGGGGGAGAGGTGCTGAAGGAGAAAGGAGAGAGCTTCTGATTGAAGTTGATGTAACAGGAAATCAACATTCTCTCCTCCTCTCCCTCCCTCCTTCCCTCTGTAGCACATCGACATTCAAGGACCTGGAGGGCAATAGTCTGAAGGACAGTGGACACGAGGAGAGCGACCAGACGGACAGTGAGCACGACGTCCAGAGAGGCCACTACATAGACACGGCTGTCAACGATGTGCTCAATATGACCGTGCCCCCCAACGTCTGCCAGCTGCCTGACCAAGGTAGGAGAAAAGGTGTGCGGAAAGCTGTGTGTGTTACTCATCATTCATCCCTTATTGTTAGAATAAGAATTCCCATGTTACTCGGTAACTGTGTGTTACGGTTTACACTGCCACCCAGAGCACTTTTAAGCTGTACATTATGCCCACTCCTACTTAAGCCTGAGAGACCTTTGTGTGTATGTGTGTGTGTGTGTGTGTGTGTGTCCATAGAATAAGAATTCAACTGGCAGTGATCATGTTCAAAGTTGTCTGACAACCACCAGAACACTTCAACCACAACGCCATTCTCCCAGAAACCTTTTACTGGCTTTGACTGTCATATGTGGTTGTTTATCTACCTTAGTTGAACGCACTGACTGTAAGTCCCTCTGGATAAGAGTGTCTATTAAATGACCAAAGTGTAAAATTGAAATGTAGAATGAATTATATTTCTAAGTGTGTATCTGTGTGTTTACACCAAGCAGAGCATTATGCCCACTTTCAGACAAGGGCCCTCAGATCTGTGTGAATACCTCAGTACTTTCCTTTGAAGTCCCTGTGCTAATGTAGAGGGATCCCTCCCAGCCAGGGCAGCCTTTGATACAAGGCTCCGGTAACATTATTGCCTGATAGTAGGCCTAGCCATGTCTGTCTGGCAGTATTCATCGGCAGTAGACTTCTGAGGTGCTTGAATGGCGGATAGCAAGAGCAATTAGGCTGACAAAGGTGGAAGGTGGGTGGGTGGGTGGGTGGGGGGGGGTGGGGGCTCTACATATCGTTGTAACCTCTCTCATACATTATTCAGCAGGATCATTTAGCGGAGGAATTAATGTTGATGTTTCTTTGCCGACTTCCACAGTTTAACGACACATCAGAATCCCTGGCAGGGGAAGTAGAAGGGGTCATGTTCGTTCTTCACTACTGCTAGTCAGTTAGTGGTTCCTGGTTCCATGGTTCTAGAGTGGTGGAGATGGGGAGCTTATGTGAAGAAGTGTCATAGAGAAAGGGGGGGGGGCTGAGAGGGAATGAGTGTGAGAGGGAGGGAGATGGAGGGATAGAGGGAGAGCGAGAAAGGGACTGAGCGTAAGAGGGAGGGAGATGGAGGGGTAGAAGGAGAGCGAGAGCGAGAGCGAGAAATGGACAGAGCGTGAGAGGGAGGGAGATGGAGGGGTAGAGGGAGAGCGAGAAAGGGACAGAGAGGGAGGGGTAGAGGGAGAGCGAGAAAGGGATTGAGCATGAGAGGGAGATGGAGGGGTAGAGGGAGAGCGAGAAAGGGACAGAGCGTGAGAGGGAGGGAGATGGAGGGGTAGAAGGAGAGCAAGAAAGGGACTGAGCGTGAGAGGGAGGGAGATGGAGGGGTAGAGGGAGAACGAGAAAGGGACTGAGTGTGAGAGGGAGGGAGATGGAGGGGTAGAGGGAGAGCGAGAAAGGGACAGAGCGTGAGAGAGGGGAGATGGAGGGGTTGAGGGAGAGCGAGAAAGTGACTGAGTGTGAGAGGGAGGGAGATGGAGGGGTAGAAGGAGAGCGAGAAAGGGACTGAGCGTGAGAGGGAGGGAGATGGAGGGGTGGAGGGAGAGCGAGAAAGGGACAGAGCGTGAGAGGAAGGAAGATGGAGGGGTAGAAGGAGAGTGAGAAAGGGACTGAGCGTGAGAGGGAGGGAGATGGAGGGGTAGAGGGAGAACGAGAAAGGGACTGAGTGTGAGAGGGAGGGAGATGGAGGGGTAGAGGGAGAGCGAGAAAGGGACAGAGTGTGAGAGGGAGGGACATGGATGGGAGGAAAAAAGAGAGAAATGGTTTGGTGAAGAATGCAAAAACCTAAGAAAGAAATTGAGAAACCTATCAAACCAAAAACATAGAGACCCAGAAAACCTGAGCCTACGCCTTCACTATGGTGAATTCCTAAAACAATACAGAAATACACTATGGAAAACGAAGGAAAAGCACGTCGAAATCAACTCAATGTAATTGAAGAATCCATAGAATCTAACAACTTCTTCGGAAATTGGAAAACTCTAAACAAACAACAACAGGAAGAGTTATCTATTAAAAAACGGAGATGTATGGATTAACTACTTCTCCAATCTGTTTGGCTCTATAACATAGAACAAACAGCAAAAACATATACATGATCAAATACAAATCTTAGAATCAACTATTAAAGACTACCTAAAAGGAAGCGATTAACCAAAACTTCCATAACAAAGTCATCAGCTACAGATACATTAACCTGGAGAAGAGACCCCTAAGCAAGTTGGTCCTTGGACTCTGTTCACAAACACAAACAGACCTCACATAGTTCCAGGACAGCAACACAATTAGACACAACCAAATCATGAGAAAACAAAAAGATAATTACTTGACACATTGGAAAGAATTAACAAAAAAACAGAGCTAACTAGAATGCTATTTGGCCCTAAATAGTGAGTACACAGTGGCAGAATACCTGACCACTGTGACTGGCCCAAACTTAAGAAAAGCTTTGACTATGTACAGACTCAGTGAATACTGCCTTGCTATTGAGAAAGGCCGCCGTAGGCAGACCTGGCTCTGAAGAGAAGACAGGCTATGTGCACCCTGCCCACAAAATGAGGTGTAATCTGAGCTGCACTTCCTAAACTCCTGCCAAATCTATGACCATATTAGAGACACGTTTCTCTCAGGTTCCACAGAACCACAAAGAATTCGAAAACAAATCCAATTTTGATAAACTCCCATATCTATTGGGTGAAACACCACAGTGTGCCATCACAGCAGCAGGATGTGTAACCTGTTGCCACAAGAAAAGGACAACCAGTGAAAAACAAACACCATTGTAAATACAAACTATATTTGCACTTCATTACACCACTGACATTTGAAATGTTTTTACTCCTTTGAAACTTTTGTGAGTGTAATGTTTACTGTTCATTTTTTATTGTTTATTTCACTTTTGTTTATTATCTATTTAATTTGCTTCGGCAATGTAAACATATGTTCCCCATGCCAATAAAGCCCTTAAATTGATATTGAATTGAAAGAGAGGGTGTGTGTGTGAGAGAAAGGTAGTGAGAATTGGCACAGACCTGTGAAGAAATGTAATTATATTTTATTTAATTGAGAGTGAATGAAAGATAGGGCTATAGACCGCGATAGAGAGAGAGAGAACAAAAAAGGATGGAGAATGAGAGAGCGAGAGAGCAGTAGGTGGATAGAAACTGGCACAGACCTGTGCTAGTACTGTATGCACCTGGGGGTATTTACCCAGCTCAAAGGAAACACAGGTGCTCAGACTTGGGAGAGCACAGAGCAGGGGCGTCAGTGTGTGAAGTGAAATTTTAAACTGGGTGGTTCGAGCCCTGAATGCTGATTGGCTGACTGCCATGGTATATCAGACTATAGACCACAGGTATGAAGAAACATTTATTTTTACTGTTTTAATTACATTGGTAACCAGTTTATAAAAGCAATAAGGCACCTCTGGGGTTTGTGGTATATGGCCAATATTCTACGGCTAAGGTCTGTATCCAAGCACCCCACGTTGCGTCGCACTTAAGAACAGCCCTTAGCCGTAGTATATTGGCCATATACCACACCCCCTCGTGCCTTATTGCTTAAATGAACAGCAGCCATTTGACTGGCTTGCCTCCTACTCTAGTTAACAATTATTTTATTTTCTGAGGAGACAGGAGGATAGATTTGCCATGCTTTGTCCAGTCTCGATGACAAGGCCTTTCATCTTAGCAACTTGAAACAATCAAACAACTCCATTGGTCAATAGGGAAAACTATATCCGCATATTACCCAGGATGCTTCACTTCAGTCTATCTTTGAATTTGTAGAGTTAGCCTACATACTTGGTCATTGGCTTCTGCTATGGAGGAAATCATTAATATAGGACATGTACGGTGAAATTAAATTCTAGCCGAAGTGTGATGGTGTCCAAATGTAGGCACTTAGCAACCGCCCGGTCTACCTGATTTTCCCTCCATTTTCTCAAACCATTGCTATCTCTGGCTACACGTGCACATTTTCAGTTTTCCTTTTTCATGCTCCCTCCTTACTTCCCTCAGCCTCGCTCCAGAAAGAGAGCCCAATAAGTGAATGAAAAAATGTGTAAGGAAGTTATTTATGAGGGAGTCAGATTTTTTTCCCCGCTTCCTTTTCCCAACAGAGAACCTTCTCAATAGCGGGGAATGGGCTGCAGAGCCAATTAGGAAGTTGTTGGCTCAGGATCACTTGGCCTCACGCACAGCTGTTCTACTGGGATAATTTGCCAGCCTTTCACCCCAAAACATTATGGGTAGGGGAGAAAGGTGGCATGATGTTGTGATAGGAGGGCAATAGATAAGTTTAGTCTCTTCCACTTCTGTTTTCATCTGTAGGGGATGCTGCTGTTTAAGGCATGTGGATTGAAGTGGATCTGGCTTAGTGGCTAGTGTTGAAGTCCAGCATGGTGCTGGTTGGTTGGGCAAGGCTCATCAGTGCCAGGGTAGGGAGTGTGTGTGAGTATGTATGAGTGTGTGCATGCGTGCTTGCGTGTGAATGAGTTGGCATGCCTGCACGTGTTGAAGTGTGTATGTGTGCGTGTGTACTGTATCTGCATGTTACCTGCATGGGGAGGCTAGCTGCAGTTGGACTGTTGCCTCTGCAGTGTCAAACAGTAATGAACAATGATTAGTGAGTTCGACACCTATTGGTTAGCTGGACGTCATTATTTCACAAGCCTCTCCGCAAAAATGCCAGCGCCTCCAAAAGATACATACTGACAGGTCTAGGGAACTCATTATTGAATACTGACAGGTCTAGGGAACTCATTATTGAATACTGACAGGTCTAGGGAACTCATTATTGGATACTGACAGATCTAGGGAACTCATTATTGGATACTGACAGGTCTAGGGAACTCATTATTGAATACTGACAGGTCTAGGGAACTCATTATTGAATACTGACAGGTCTAGGGAACTCATTATTGGATACTGACAGGTCTAGGGAACTCATTATTGAATACTGACAGGTCTAGGGAACTCATTATTGAATACTGACAGGTCTATGGAACTCATTATTGGATACTGACAAGTCTAGGGAACTCATTATTGGATACTGACAGGTCTAGGAAACTCATTATTGAATACTGACAGGTCTAGGGAACTCATTATTGAATACTGACAGGTAAGAGAGAGAGAGAGAAAGAGAGAGAGAGAGAGAGAAAGAGAGAGAGAGAGAGGGATAGAGAGAGAGAAAGAGAGAGAGAGAGAGGGATAGAGGCAGAGAAAGAAAGAGAGAGAGAGAGAGGGAGAGAGAGGGATAGAGGCAGAGAAAGAAAGAGAGAGAGAGAGAGAGGGAGAGAGAGAGAGGGATAGAGGCAGAGAAAGAAAGAGAAGAGAGAGAGAGGAAGAGAGAGGGATAGAGGCAGAGAAAGAAAGAGAGAGAGAGAGAGGGATAGAGGCAGAGAAAGAAAGAGAGAGAGAGAGAGAGGAAGAGAGAGGGATAGAGGCAGAGAAAGAAAGAGAGAGAGAGAGAGGGATAGAGGCAGAGAAAGAAAGAGAGAGAGAGAGAGGGATAGAGGCAGAGAAAGAAAGAGAGAGTGAGAGAGCTTTTTTCACATCCAGCTCTTTTTTCATTAACACTCCTGGTGATTGTATCTGTTTCAGTGAGGTGGATGCACACTCCTGGAATGTAGAATGTAAGTAAACTGGTAAACAGAATGACGGAGGCTATTTCACACTGCCTGGCAGGCGGCCACTACTTGCTTTGACCATAGCAGAATAGATAAGGACAAAATATCTGTTTGGAATTGGATCCTCGTCTCTATTGTTATTGGGCTCTTCTTCTTCTTCTTCTCTAGATCTAGTTATAATATGGTCTTGCTACAGGCCATTTTCTCCCTCAGTTGAAAAAGAAGCAGTGAGAAGCACTGAACAAAATGGCTTAATTCTTCCTCTAAGCTTGCATCCCAAATGGCACTCTAACCCGATATAGTGGGCCTATGGGCCCTGGACAAAAGTAGTGCAGTATGTAGGAATTAGGGTGCCATTTGGGATGCGGAATGTCTGTCTTCTTATTGTCTTTAAAGGGAGACTGTGGCAGTAAAGCTGCATAAGGGCTCGTCAGTAATGAGGGCCTGTTCATAATTATTAAATGAATTGACCGAAAGACCCTTACACATGCACTAACGTAACGACATAGCCAAATGGAATTGTACTACCATTACCATCTCAGCGGTCTAATTACACAGTTAAAGTGTATGACGGGGCTGGGGTTAAGCTCGACAGAATCAACACAGCCACATTATCTTCCTCTAACCCTCAGACAAGGTACTATCATAATAAAGCGCTCTTTCTCTCTCTCTCTCTCCAAACATATGTTAACATTGCCAAAGCAGTGGTCAAAAGTAGTGCACTATGTAGGGAATCAGATGTGAGAGCCACGATGGCTCCGAGTGAAGTGAAACGACGGTACGCTCAGACACATCCATCTTAATTGACAGTAAGTAAGCAAACACTGACCATGCAGTAGCCCCGTTTACCGAAGGGAAATGTGTGTGAGCAAAACAAATAGTCAGGTTTGTCAAACACCCCGTCATTTAGATGTGTTTGGATGGGAATACCTCAGATCTGCAGTTTGCCTCTCTTTCTCATACTACAGCAAAACACACTGCAATTGCCCCAAAGGACACAAACACAGGCTCTGCATACAAACGCCTTGCCTTTTGTGTTTTTATTGTGATGTTTTCTTGTGTTCGGAAGAAAAACGCACACAGGAAGTAATGAAAGGGGATAAGGGGAGTGCAGTAAATCCCCCTCCTGTGCGTTCCCTAGGCTCACAGTGCAAATGTTTACTATTCTTACAGGTGCCATGTAAAGGTGGCGTTTGCACAGTGGGACGTACCTTTACCTCTGTACAAAGAAGGACGCACGCACGCACGCACGCACACACACACACACACACACACACACACACACACACACACACACACACACACACACACACACACACACACACACACACACACACACACACACACACACACACACACACACACACACACACACACACACACACACACACACACACACACACACACACACACACACACAATCCCCTACCCCTTGTCTTATAAGTCACCAGTGTGGGAATCCCCCAATATAGAGATGTCTCTGTGAGGCTCTGGGTATATCTCACAGCATACACAGGCTTCCTCTGTTCCAGGCTTCCTCTGTTACAGGCTTCCTTTCTGCACTCTATTACCGGCTTGTTTGTCCATTTCCTGCATTTCTATTTAACCTCCCGGTCTTGATTTGTGATACTCCATAACGTGTTGTGTCTCTGGCATCCAGCAGTAGCTGTACTATGGTCTGAGTCAGTAGAGAGGGCTTTGACAGTGAAAGTCAAGGGGATTTTCTTTGGAAGATGTAACACATGCTGACTTTTGCTCTGGAGGACCATTAGTGTCTCACAGGAGAACAGGGAAACAGCCCCCCCGCCCTTTGATTATCGAAGCGTTTACTTAATCCCTTGCAGACACGGATGAGCCATGGGTTTTTTGAAGGACTGGAGATTCTCTGATTCTCTAGTTAAGCATGGAAGTTATCATTGCGTGGAAACTCGACTTTTACATGCTCTGTCTTTTTTTTGTTGCCTTTTATGTATTTTTCCTGTTGACCATTTTGCGGGTTTTAGTTAGCCAGGGGTCTTTGGTTTTGGGATTATGACTGTAAGGGGCAAAGTATGGGTTAGAAAAGCTATTTTTCCTGGCTTTAGCACCAGAGGGGAACAAGTCGACTAGCGGCCGCAGGACACTAGTATCTCTCTTTCCTCACATATTCCATATTGTTCACCCCTGAGGGGCTTTCCCATTCATCATTCCCATCCATGCCCCATCGGTGTGTTCTCTAAACAGAACCCCAGGAATGAAGCCCCTCCATGGGGCACAGATTCCTCTCTACTTTGCCTCACTCATCCGTTTGTGCTGACAACCCGAGAGAGAGAGGGAGAGAGGGAGGGAGAGGAGTTTAAAGTCTAGTAAGCAGTCTTGACGAGGGAAAATAAAAAGGGAAGAGAGAAAATGATCTCTGACAGGTAGGAATATTTTTTTCCTCACTCTCTCATCACTCTCTCTCTGTCCCTCTCTCTCCTCCATCACTCTCTCTCTCTCTCCTCCGTCACTCTCTCTCTCGCTCTCCTCCGTCACTATCTCTCTCTCCTTCTTCACTCTCTCTCTCGCTCTCCTCCGTCACTCTCTCTCTCTCTCCTTCATCACTCTCTCTCTCTCTCTCTCCTTCATCACTCTCTCACTCTCTCTCTCCCTCTCTCTCTCTCTCTCTCTCTCTCTCCTCCGTCTCTCTCTCTCTCCTCCGTCACTCTCTCTCTCTCTCTCTCTCCTCCATCACTCTCTCTCTCTCTCTCTCCTCCATCACTCTCTCTCTCTCGCTCTCCTCCGTCACTCTCTCTCTCTCTCTCTCTCTCTCTCTCTCTCTCTCTCTCTCTCTCTCTCTCTCAGTAGGCAAAATACCCCCATGAGTGTGTCAAATGATTCGACAGCTGCTCAAATAAATATTAACATTTGATTGAATTAAACATCAAACACCAAAGACTTTTACTTGTATCTGCCCGGCAACAGTCCATGTCATCTTCTGTGTAGAATGATGTAGAATTGTCTAGTCAAATATGGAACCTGTTTGAACGACTGAAGATGAAATGTTGACAATGAGTAGACTGGTAGGCAGCATATTAGACAAACCGAATGAGTATAAAAACTCATTCTACCAGGGCTGCCATCTTTTGAAAAAAGCTTGGAGTGGATCTGCTATGTGAATTTCATTGCACCCTGGCACAACCCCTAGATGGAAAATTGTACGTTTTTAAAGCTAATTTCCTGCAATTCTACATATTTTGACATGGTTTAGGTGAATGACCAGGGTAAAACAAAACTAAACAAAAAAACACAGGTCAGGTGTATTCAGGATGCTTTTAACATTACATCAACACTCAAAATACGCCAACTTTGTGACTTAGAGATTTTTTGAGGATGACATTTTAAGTACAATTGTAAAATTGATGGTTGATGGCAGCGGACAACCAAATCATAGGTTACAGTCTCCTTGTCCATAGACTGCTTTCAAGTTAAGGACACATATTTTCTCTTTAAAATAGGGCTGGAAGAAAATCCTGCTTTCTCTCCAAGAGGGTTGGCCTCCCCTGAAGTGCAGGGTGTTTGAAAATGTTCTTGTTATAACAACTAATTCATCAAAATCCCCCAACCTTCAAGAAAAATCTAATGAATATCAATATTCAGGTGGTTTATGCCTTCTAGTTGAAGATTCTTGCCATAATTTTACTCTACAAAATATGACGTGTTGAGTTGTGAGTCCCCCATCTCATCTCTGCCTAGCATGTGCATAATACTAAAATGTCTAAAATTACATTTGATTCCTGGAGCATTTATTATCCAATGCTTAGTGGTATGACATATTCAAAACTGTCCATTAATGGCTGCAATAATACATAGTCTCATATAATTCATTTTAAAAGACACATATCAGATTTCAAATATGTAATTACACTGGACAAATTGGGAAGAAGTGGAATAATAATTGTGGGGAATAACAGTAGTGTTCTTGTTGACAAGCACAGTAATTACATTTATGTTTGCCCATTGTTAAGAATGATAATTGTTCCACTGATCAGAGTAAATCAAGTAAATGAGTAATGAAATCTCCTGTAGACAAGATGACAGAAATCTGCCCCTACACCCTAACCAAATAATGTTTATATTTATTGTCCCCGCTCTAGAATAATAACGTACACATGCAAGTGTGGATTAAATGGACTTTAGAACATGCTGTCAAAAGGCTGCCTTCTGCAAGAGGGAGTAACAGCAACCACCATGCTGCTCATTTTACAGTTTTATACACTCAGTGGAGAAAGTTCTCCATCCATTCCACTCCACTCGAATCTTGAGGGGTGTTTCTTCAAAACATGTATCCAGTCCCCTTGAATACTTACAGAACTAGATCAATCATATGCTTCCAGTAAGTGTGCTGCGGCTCACAGTGCTGTGACAAGACAGGACAATGATAGAGGTTCAGCTCGTGATGTTAAATTGCAGGCGCAGATCCTCTGATTTCAAAAAGATTTGGAGCACAGTTGAAAAGTTAATGCCCTGACTATACAGTGGACTAACTAGAAAAATAAACACAGTACTTTTCAACGCGTGAGATTTAAGAGGTGTGCCGTGAGAGCATGAGAAGATGGTCAAATGCGTGTCTTCCACTCAGGCTTGAGGCCCTCTCCTCTCTCTCTAACCCTAACATGGCTGCTGCTCGCTTTGTACCACGCACACACACAAAATATATCTCCCGCCTTCCCTCCTCTCCATCCTGTGACTCACAAGACAACATCGCTCTAACGTTGTATCAATGTCACTATCTCACTAGCTTTAAGCACCAACTGTCAGAGCAGCTCACAGATTACTGCACCTGTACATAGCCCACCTATAATTTAGCCCAAACAACTACCTCTTTCCCTACTGTATTTATTTTATTTATTTTGCTCCTTTGCACCCCATTATTTTTATTTCTACTTTGCACATTCTTCCACTGCAAATCTACCATTCCAGTGTTTTACTTGCTATATTGTATTTACTTTGCCACCATGGCCTATTTATTGCCTTTACCTCCCTTATCTCACCTCATTTGCTCACATCGTATATAGACTTGTTTATACTGTATTATTGACTGCATGTTTGTTTTACTCCATGTGTAACTCTGTGTTGTAGTTTGTGTCTCACTGCTTTGCTTTATCTTGGCCAGGTCACAATTGTAAATGAGAACTTGTTCTCAACTAGCCTACCTGGTTAAATAAAGGTGAAATAAAAAAATGTCCCCTGAACCTTCGCCTAACATTCCCTTAACGTTCCAGCCTTCCACAATACATCCAAAGTATTTCATCAGCTCGAGAGGGACGACTGCTTATCTCACATGCACTTGTCATGAGCATATTGAAGGTATCAGGGAGAAACGGAGGAGCGCTTCATTATTTCCTAGGGCTCCTCCAATGAGCCTGATGCATCTCCTCCACTGACAGCTCATTTTCCACACAATCCCTGGTATTCATTTGAGACAGAGAGACAGAGACAGACAGACAGACAGACAGACAGACAGACAGACAGACAGACAGACAGACAGACAGACAGACAGACAGACAGACAGACAGACAGACAGACAGACAGACAGACAGAAAATAGTGCTCTAGGATACTTCTTTCCACTGCTTATTCATGACCCCGCGGTAGTTACTAGGCATGCTAGGCTAGGTGTGTTAATAATCTCCTCACAAACCAAGTGGAATCACAATTGTTTGTCAAACACGTAGCGAGTAGTTGATGGAGGAGGCCTGAGCTGGGCAGCAGAACAGTACAGGGGGATCAGGGATCAGGTACTGAACAGAGGGGGAGAGATTAAGGACATGTCATGTACCTGGAGTTGACAGGGAGTGGAGAGAGTAGTATTACAGCACCTGAATTTCAAATCTGTGTGTTTGTGTGTGTGTGTGTGTCTGTGTATGCACGTGTGTGTGTAAGTGTGTGTGTGTGTGTGTCTGTGTATGTATGTGTGTGTGTGAAAGAGAAAGGTAGAGAGAGAGATTGTGTCTGGAGGTTGTGTGTCTGGAGATTGTGTCCATGTGCATGTGTGTGTGTGTGTGTGTGTATCTGTGTGTCTGCATCTGTGTGCTGGATCGAGCAAATGAGTGTGTGTGTGTGTGTGTTTAAAAGGTTAATGAGAGAGAGCAGGGTAGAGCGACAAAGCTAGAGAGGAGGGGACTGTGGGTGGAGGAGAGAGAAAACAGACTGAAATATGAGTAGCCAAGCCCGGGCCTCGTGCTAGCCGTCTCCAGTCTGCCAGGCTATTGTGGTTCTGATTGATTTGGTGTTTATGGGCTGTGGAAGTCTGTGGAAGCACTAAGTAGTCCCCACTCCCCCTCTAACCCTTACTCCTATCCTCCTAGTACCTCCAGAATCCTCCTTTGGGTTTGGCACAGCCCCATCTCCATTCCAACACATCCCTCACTGGTAACAAGGCTCAGGGGGTAGAGATCTGTAGGGAGGCTAGGGATGACCCCAGCCATCTCTCAGTCATCCCTCTCTGTATCCTAATCACATACTAAATAACGGCCAGGGGACCATCGGCTGGAACCAGGGGCCGAGCCCAGTGGAGATGATCCGACCACCTCTGCTCATTAAATTCCAGATCTAGGTCTCAACCACTACTGGAAGCTTTGCTTATGTGCTGGATCACTAATCAAAACACATTGGAAATGGTATGATTATATATTGGCTTGATTGAAATACCATGTAATCTATGGTGTCTGTACGGAGTGAATGAAAACGCACTTTGGTGATGACATTTTACTTGTTATAAAATACAGTTTACCAAGAAAAATAGGATTCTACATTTTCTGAACGTTCAGTTGGGTCTTTCCTCTCATTAATATATATATTTTTTAAGTCTGATTCTGCCACCTAAAAATCACAGAGCTCTGTTTAACAGAGTGGTCCAGCTTTCTTTAGGATTTCACATGCTCTGGTGTTCATCTGCAAAGTTGACTCCGCGGGTCACAAAAAGACTAACATTACCCAAACTGAACACAATGTAAAAGACTTTGAAAATAAAACATGTTGAGTTAAACAGTGTGCCTCTCAGTTAGCCTTAAGTGTCACTCACCATCCAGCCTAGCTGACACAATGCTACGGTCCTGATTTATGACACATTTTCTTCTCTGCCCTCCATTGATTTAGTCACCATAATTCTGGCCATCCTACAGGGGTAAAAACACCAATAACTTTTGACCGGATTATGATAGAGACATGAGGTTTTGACCATGGTTTTCATAGCGGAGTATCTATACAATTTACATAGTATTTTACCCATTGGTCAAAAGATTAGTTTTTGATTGGACACCCTATGTAATCTTAATCTTAGACTTTTCCCGAGGGCACATGCTTTGTATGTATATTGATGATGACGATGTGGAACTCTACTAGTGGGAGCTGTGTGTGTTGCAATAACCGAGCAGGCCAGATAGTGTTGGGAGAGGCTTTGTGTGTGTGCGTGTGTGTATACGTGCTTGTGTGTGTGCGGGCTGCCAAAGCAAAGCTGGGCCTCGTATTACAGGGATCCTTGGCTATCAGACGAGCCTGTATGCGCTCCCTCTAGGAGTTACCTTGCAATGAGCCAGCTCTAATCAACTCCATTAGCTACACTGCAGACTCCCATTTAGGAACACTTTACAGTACTACAGTCAGAATGTCAGTAGGGTATAGGCACAAAGATATGAACAGCCATGCAGCCACAATGAATGAATATGCCACTCTCACAGACATGCATACTACAGGCAAGCACATAATATGCTTACACACGCATACACACGCATACACACACAGGCACAACCTACCTGGCACCCCTATAAATAATAACCTCAAGTCAAAACCATTACAACACACATCGTAAAACAGACAAGCATACACAAACCAGATGCAAGCACACATGGATGCATGCACACACACATACACACACACACACGCAAGGAATGGGGGGAGATTTTCTGGGCATTACAGTTCTTGGCAATAGGTGTTTCTTTTATCTCATGCCTCCACCAAAGGGAAAGATAAAGCATATACTGGACTCTGTTTAAGGGAGAGAAAATCAGCTGGCTTCTGACAAGTACATTGTAATCCTGCAGTTTTCTGTCCAGAATACAAAGAGACATTTATCACTGCAGCTGGGGAGAGGAGGTGAGGAGAGCTAGAAAGAGAGAGAGAGAATGAGAGAGACAGAGAGAGAGAGAGAGAGAGAGAGAGAGAAAGGCGCATCTCTCCACTGATACAATGTGTGTTCTGCTTTTAACCCTCTCTCACACTTCCTGACAGATAGAAGGCTTCTCTCCTCCTCATTTAAAGTGCATTCTGAATTTTTCCACATTTTGTTACGTTACAGCCTTATTCTAAAATGGATTAAATGAAAGAAATGTCCTCATCAACCGACACACAATACCTCATAATGACAAAGCGAGAACAGGTTTTTAGAAATGTTTGAAAAAAATGTAACAATTAAAAACTGAAATAACTTATTTACAACGAGTATTCAAACCCTTTCCTATGAGACTGTAAATTGAGCTCAGGTGCATCCTGTTTCCATTGATCATCCTTGAGATGTTTCTACAAATTGATTGGAAACCACCTGTGGTAAATTCAATTTATTGGACATGATTTGCAAAGGCACACACCTGTCTATATAAGGTCCCACAGTTGAGAATGCATGTCAGAGCAAAAACCAAGCCGTGAGGTTGAAGGAATTGTCTGTAGAGCTCCGAAACAGGATTGTGTCGAGGCACAGATGTGTACCAAAACATTTTTCAGCATTGAAGGTCCCAAAGAACACATCATTCTTAAATAGAAGCTGTTTGGAACCACCAAAACTCTTCCTAGAGCTGGCCGCCTGGCCAAACTGAGCAATCGGGGGAGCAAGGCCTTGGTCAGGGAGATGACAAGAACCCGATGATCACTCTGACAGAGCTCCAGAGTTACTCTGTGGAGATGGGAGAACTTTCCAAAAGGACAACCATCTCTGCAGCATTCCACCAATCAGGCATTTATGGTAGAGTGGCCAGACGGAAGCCACTCCTCAGTAATAGGCACTTGATAGCTGATTGGAGTTTGCCTAAAGGCAACTTAAGGACTATCAGACCATGAGAAACAAGATTTTGTTAGTGGTAGTGACTGGGAGACTAATCAGGATCGAGGGAAAGATGAACGGAGCAAAGTACAGAGAGATCCTTGATGAAAACCTGCTCCAGAGTGCTCAGGACCCCAGAGTGCTCAGGACCTCAGACTGGGGTGAAGGTTCACCTTCCAACAGGACAATGACCCTAAGCACACAGCGAAGACAACGCAGGAGTAGATTCAGGACAGGTCTGAATGTCCTTGAGTGGCCCAGCCAGAGCCCGGACTTGAATCCGATCTAAGGTCTGGACAGACCTGAAAATAGCTGTGCAGCAGCGCTCCCAATCCAACCTGATAGAGCTTGAGAGGATCTGCAGAAAAGAATGAGAGGAACTCCCCAAATACAGGTGTGCCAAGCTTGTAGCGTCATACCAAAGAAGACTCGAGGCTGTAATCGCTGCCAAAGGTGCTTCAACAAAGTACTGAGTAAAGGATCTGAATATTCTTGTAAATGTGATATTACATTTTTGTATTTTTAATACATTTGCAAAATAACATTTTTTTTGCTTTCTCATTATTGTGTGTAGATTGATGAGGGGGAAAAAAGTTTCATCCATTTTAGAATAATGCTGTAAAAATTTGGATAAAGTGAAGGGGTGTTGTTGATGTGTGTCTCAGTGTTGTGTCTCAGTGTTGTTGTGTGTCTCTCAGGGTTGTTGATGTGTCTCCCAGTGTTGTTGATGTGTGTCTCCCAGTGTTGTTGATGTGTGTCTCCCAGTGTTGTTGATGTGTCTCAGTGTTGTTGATTTTCTCAGTGTTGTTGACGTGTCTCTGTGTTGTTGATGTGTCTCTCAGTGTTGTTGTGTCTCTCAGTGTTGTTGATGTGTGTCTCCCAGTGTTGTTGATGTGTCTCAGTGTTGTTGTGTCTCTCAGTGTTGTTGTGTCTCTCAGTGTTATTGATGTGTCTCTCAGTGTTGTTGATGTGTCTCAGTGTTGTTGTGTCTCTCAGTGTTGTTGTTGTGTCTCTCACTGTTATTGATGTGTCTCTCCCAGTGTTGTTGTGTCTGTGTTATTGATGTGTCTCTCCCAGTGTTGTTGATGTGTCTCAGTGTTGTTGATGTGTCTCAGTGTTGTTGATGTGTCTCTGTGTTGTTGATGTGTCTCTCAGTGTTGTTGTGTCTCTCATTGTTGTTGATGTGTGTCTCCCAGTGTTGTTGATGTGTCTCAGTGTTGTTGTGTCTCTCAGTGTTGTTGTGTCTCTCAGCATTATTGATGTGTCTCTCCCAGTGTTGTTGATGTGTCTCAGTGTTGTTGATGTGTCTCAGTGTTGATGTGTCTCAGTGTTGTTGTGTCTCTGTGTTGTTGATGTGTCTCAGTGTTGTTGATGTGTCTCTGTGTTGTTGATGTGTCTCAGTGTTGTTGTGTCTCAGTATTGTTGATGTGTCTCTGTGTTGTTGATGTCTTTCAGTGTTTTTGTCACCTTTTAAATTTAAATGCTGCTTTTAAATTTTCCTCCCCTCGTATTTCAACCCCTTTGACGACATTACATATATGGAATTTGTTACGGCGAGACGCCACTTCCTCTTTCTTCTGTGGTAATTAAGGTGGTGACAAAAGATTACTGCCCTGGGCATCTGGCATTTCCATATCTCTCACTCTGCTTCATGTATATTGAGCGCCGATTGATTTAGTCTTTAACGTTCAGTCATTTGGAATGCAGACCCCCTTTTATCTGAGCAGAAACACTACCCCGCCAGCTGTGCCAGAACACCTATAAAACATGCATAATTAAGTATTTTCGTGGATTTCAGGTTCCACAGGTTGAGAAGAAGTAAACCAAACCTCTTTTCTCTGTCTCGGCCTCACTGATTAGTATCTGAGTCCCCTTGGTTGTCCCCTATGATGATCACGTTATTGAAATGAAATCCAGCCATTTTGAACAGGGTATAATTTGAGGTTGAGGGAGGGACTTCCCCTCGGTACAGAATGACTGCAGCCAAAGCCTACCTGTTGACCAGCCAGGGTGATCAGATGATCAGCTATTGATGAAAGATTAAAGGGAGGAAGGGGATCAGTAAACATCCTGTGGACTCCTGTAGCCTTCCTCACCTCTCCAACCATGCCAGAAGGCCTGTGGCCACTACTGATAAACTAGGAGCCTGCTGATGCTGATGACTCTACTTCCACCACACACACACACTGCCCAGACCATCATGTGCACATGCCTCCTCTCCAGCCACTCTGAGTTTACGCAACCTCCATTCCTCCATGAGGTCCAAGAGAAAAATAAGAGAACAACAACCCCTAGTGCATTCTGGGTATGCCAATCGAATAGCTTTCCCTTAGTATGTGGGTTATTTTTTTCTATCTCATAAAGGAAGGAATTCCATTCAATCACTTCATTCTCCTTGGTGAGCCAATTATCATTTTTCGGCCCTTCCTCCTCTTCCACCCCTTTAAAAAGGAGGATAAAAAGTAATGGGAGAGGTTAGCCGTTAAATTTAATGGCAGACAGGAAAGCTTCAAAATGGCTTTTTTTAATGATGCGCTGGCTTGTTCTCATGCATTCTCTATTAAAACTCAGGGCTACACATAAACAGCAGAGAGAGAGACCGACCGGCCACCGCCAAACCCCAGACAATGAACTGCTCCAGACACACGAGCCGCCATATATACATTAGGGGTCTCCAGCCCCTTAGTTTTCACCAGGCCATATTAATAACACACATTACTATAATGGGAATATTGTACTTCCTTGACTGCGTCCCAAATGGCACCCTATTACCTATATAGTGCACTACTTTTGACCCATAGGGCTCTGGTCAAAAGTAGTGCACTATGTCTGGATTAGAGTGCAATTTGGGACGTACACCTTCTCCCAGGTCAGCTCTCATTAGCATCACAAAGAGATCAAAAACAACCTAATAAGTCTAGTTACCATGGACACTGATATCATTCGGCACTCACAGTAGATGTCTTATTTAATATCCCGCCACACGAGGAGTTCCTTCTGACATGGGTGTCCTTGAGGACATGTCTGGGCCCTCCCGTCCCCACCTCCACGACCAACCTACAAACCTTGTTATGTGTGTGATCCATCCCTACAAGGGGTATTCCAGCTGGCATAGGGGGTGACACGGTGCCAAGCTGAGTTCTTGCTCCCTTGCCACAGATATGGCATTTAATGTCAATGAGTATGTTTACAATAGGGTTACAAAGGGTCGGAAACTTTTCAGTAAATTTCCAAAGCACGCAACAGGCTGACTAATACAAGGGTTGAAGATTGGTGGCCTGCTGGGCAAATTTGAGGCTTTTTGAGCCTGACAAAAAGCCATCCTCAACAGGGTTGGAAAGTGACAGTGAAGATGAGGCCTTAGAGTCTGATGTTCAAGAGGTGGACATTGAGGAGGTCCAGGGAGAAGACATGGAAGCCTGAGAGGATGACAACCAAAGCTTTAATTTCTAGACTATCGTTTTACAGATGTGTGTTGAAAAAGTTTTGGGAGATGCGATGGATCATTGGGATCATTAAATATTCCCTTTATTTTGTTGTTCAATGAAATCATCCCATGTGAAGAGTCAACTCATTAAATTAAAGTTAAATTCATAACTAAATTGTTTTTTAAAATTTCTATTGGAAGGATTTAATCATTTGCAATAATGTATATTTATGATAAGGTCAAGTGTTTCTGTCTCCATATTATTTGATTCGATTTTTTTACTGTTATTTATACAGGTTGTTCTCCATTAATATAACATCTCTTTTCCAAGAGAGACAAGGTCAAAATGATGTGATATGGTAAATATATCCAATGCAAAAAACATTTACATTTAAATGGTATTAATATTAATTAGCAAATATTTCTGTTAATTCTCATATATTCCCGTTAATTCCCACAGAAAGTTTCCACCTCTGAATATTCCCCAAAATGTGCAACCCTATTTACAAGCACACTAATAATTTGATTTTGAACTGATTATGGCAGTAGGCAGATTATGCAATAGTCATGTAAACACTTGACTCTGTTTATCTTAAATCGGCGTAAGGTCAAAATCAAAGGAAGCATACGCCGATGAAACATCTACTTTTCTAAGCAATCTTTCAAATGATTAGGACATGTAAACAGTTTAATAGGCGTTCCAGCGGGGTATTTGATCTGTGCATGTGCTAGCACCGGTAGTGCCAGCCTCCCTCTTAGGCGCAAGCGAAGTGAGTTTGGAAAAACGGAAAGTATGCACCTTAGAAATAGTTTTCACATACCAACTTTATATGTCCGAACTCAGAATCAAATAGGCTTCCCAAAAATAGCATGGTTGCTGTGGTAGAACATTTATTTTGATTGATTTGAGTGTGAACAGGATTATGAGGGAAATTGTTATTCCTGCAAAGCATGTAAATGTTTTAAACAAACAAATATTAATAGGAAGATACACAAAATTGTGTGCATGTAACTGTACCAAGTACCCCCCACCCTTATGCCATAGTTTCCTCAAATCAAAACATCTCCCTTCCTTTCCTCCTTTTTCATTTTCTTCCCTCACTCTCTGTCTGTCTGTACTGCTGACAACCCCTCTCCACTGTAGTGGCTAGAGAAATATTAGAGACCCCCTCTCCCACTGTAGTGGCTAGAGGAATGTTAGAGACCCCCTCTCCACTGTAGTGGCTAGAGGAATGTTAGAGACCCCTCTCCACTGTAGTGGCTAGAGGAATGTTAGAGACTCCTCTCCACTGTAGTGGCTAGAGGAATGTTAGAGACCCCCTCTCCACTGTAGTGGCTAGAGGAATGTTAGAGACCCCCTCTCCACTGTAGTGGCTAGAGGAATGTTAGAGACCCCCTCTCCACTGTAGTGGCTAGAGGAATGTTAGAGACCCCCTCTCCACTGTAGTGGCTAGAGGAATGTTAGAGACCCCCTCTCCACTGTAGTGGCTAGAGGAATGTTCCACTGTAGTGGCTAGAGGAATGTTAGAGACCCCCTCTCCACTGTAGTGGCTAGAGGAATGTTAGAGACCCCTCTCCACTGTAGTGGCTAGAGGAATGTTAGAGACCCCCTCTCCACTGTAGTGGCTAGAGGAATGTTAGAGACCCCTCTCCACTGTAGTGGCTAGAGGAATGTTAGAGACCCCCTCTCCACTGTAGTGGCTAGAGGAATGTTAGAGACCCCTCTCCACCTAGAGGAATGTTAGAGACCCTCTCCACTGTAGTGGCTAGAGGAATGTTAGAGACCCCCTCTCCACTGTAGTGGCTAGAGAAATGTTAGAGACCCCTCTCCACCCCACTCCACTGTAGTGGCTAGAGAAATATTAGAGACCCCCTTTCCACTGTAGTGGCTAGAGAAATGTTAGAGACCCCCTCTCCACTGTAGTGGCTAGAGAAATGTTAGAGACCCCCTCTCCACTGTAGTGGCTAGAGAAATGTTAGAGACACCTCTCCACTGTAGTGGCTAGAGAAATGTTAGAGACCCCCTCTCCACTGTAGTGACTAGAGGAATGTTATAGACCCCCTCTCCACTGTAGTGGCTAGAGAAATATTAGAGACCACCTCTCCACTGTAGTGGCTAGAGAAATGTTAGAGACCCCTCTCCACTGTAGTGAATAGAGAAATATTAGAGACCCCCTCTCCACTGTAGTGGCTAGAGAAATGTTAGAGACCCCTCTCCACTGTAGTGAATAGAGAAATATTAGAGACCCCTCTCCACTGTAGTGGCTAGAGAAATGGTAGCGACTCCCTCTCCACTGTGGTAGCAGTGGCTAGAGAAATGGTAGAGACTCCCTCTCCGCTGTGGTGGCAGTGGCTAGAGAAATGGTAGAGACTCCCTCTCCGCTGTAGTGGCAGTGGCTAGAGAAATGGTAGAGACTCCCTCTCCGCTGTGGTGGTAGTGGCTAGAGAAATGGTAGAGACTCCCTCTCCGCTGTAGTGGCTAGAGAAATGGTAGAGACCCCTCTATGCTGTAGAGACCCCTGAGTGGCAGTGACAAGAGAAATGTTAGAGACTCCCTCTCCACTGTAGTGGCTAGAGAAATGGTAGAGACTCCCTCTCCACTGTAGTGGCTAGAGAAATGGTAGAGACTCCCTCTCCGCTGTAGTGGCTAGAGAAATGGTAGAGACCCCTCTATGCTGTAGTGGCAGTGACAAGAGAAATGGTAGAGACTCCCTCTCCACTGTAGTGGCTAGAGAAATGGTAGAGACCCCTCTATGCTGTGGTGGTAGTGGCTAGAGAAATGGTAGAGACTCCCTCTCCACTGTAGTGGCTAGAGAAATGGTAGAGACCCCTCTATGCTGTAGTGGCAGTGACTAGAGAAATGGTAGAGACTCCCTCTCCACTGTAGTGGCTAGAGAAATGGTAGAGACCCTCTATGCTGTAGTGGCAGTGACTAGAGAAATGCTAGAAAATACTGAGTGGTGTTGCCATGGGCTCAGTGCTATTATGTGCCATCACAGCGAGGCCCCTCTCAGCTATGAATAATGGAGACCCTCGGATAGAAACAGCAGTTCTCCAGACACCAAACAAAAAGGGCCTTTTGTGGCTGGAGAAAATCACAACAAGCCCCTGTGCAACATTAGTCTCAATGTGTCTGTATGTAATACTAAGGTGTGGGGGATGGCAGGGACTGCTGCTGCCGTTGCCGCGGCGACAATTGTAATAGTTTCTTATTCCTTCTGTTTTCCTCTCATAAAAATTCCCCAGGACTTTACCTTGGCTAGGAGTTGGTCCATTGAAAGTTAGGTTGACCCGCGCCAGGCAGAGCTGGCTGACTATAGGTCTCTCGCTTATCAAGCTTCTCTACTGGACCGCTAGCCTCTCCCCAGGGGGCCATTCCTGCTTAGCAGTGTTTTCTGCATGCACAGCCAAATCAGCCCAGCACACTCGGCAGCCCCCCACGTTGTCCTACTTCCATAGATTGTTCAAGTGAGCAGGAAAAAAGGGATATGGAAAGATATGGAGACAATGTAAGAAATAATAACAGGAGAAAGAGAGAGAGAGATACAGGAAGGGAGTGCGTGAGAGAGAGAGAGAGAGAGAGAGAGAGAGAATGCTCGTGTGTCTTTCTGCTGAGAGATAAAACGGAATATAAAACACATAGTCCCGGCTGACACAGAGTGAACATGACTGAATGAGATGGCACATTACATTAATTATGTAAGGGGCCTCTGTTCAAGCAGTGCCGAGTCTCGCTGGGAAGAGACAGAGATGGGATGAGTCCTAAATTGGGCCCTACTCCCTGTTTAGTGCACAATGTTTGACCAGGGCCCATAGGCAGAGCAATATAGCTCTTGGTCAAAAGTAGTGCATTTTATATGGAAAAGGGTGCCATTTGGGATGAAGCCAAGGATTCTGGAGATGTTAGTGTATTCTATGCCTCGGTGTGCTGGGCCCAGCTGTTTAGAGAAAGACACATTGATTTGTTGAGCTCAGGCTGCCGGATGTCCAGGTGGGTTCATAGTCTGATGGGTACTGAGCTATTGTGCTGCGATTCCTGAGCGAATAAAACACCACACAGTAAAATACAAAATGTAAGGTTTGCTTTATGGTAGCACTAGGGTGAGAGTGGAGTTGCTATGTGTAAAGTGCATTGACCTGAGGTATATTGGAATATGTTGTCTGTCAATGCCCAATCGCACATCCATTCCCCTCAACATTATTTGGTCATGTGTTAGATTGTGCTAGGGCATGAACGTGTATTGCAATACTGACATCTTCTCAATAAAATAGTAGTGTTAAGTAGCATGTGCAGCATGTTACATATCGACGTTGTCCTTTGTTACAATAGTATTCCTGAAAATACTATTCTAATATATTCCAACTCTGGTTCTACAAACTCCACAAATAGACTAATTTGAAAGCTGTCCAATAAGTGTCTCCCTGGAGATGAGTAGAAAACCTCAGGACCTCAGCTTTGCCTGTTCTTTTCTCACAGATAATTTCATCCTGCCTACACTGCCGATCGGTTAACATCCTCCTGCCTCACCCTACTCTTCCCTCTCCATCCCTCAACCCCAAAAGCCCAGCTCTTCCTTGTCTCCCCACCACAGATGTAATTTACTGTCTGCTTTTGTCCCTCCTCGCTCCCTCTCTCAGACTCAAGGGTTTTTGCTAAAGCAAATTAGCTCACTAGCTCGGTCAAGGGGCGGCAGGGTAGCCTAGTGGTTAGAGCATTGGACTAGTAACCGAAAGGTTGCAAGTTCAAATCCCCGGGCTGACAAGGTACAAAATCTATTGTTCTGCCCCTGAACAGGCAGTTAACCCACTGTTCCTAGGCTGTCATTGAAAATAAGAATTTGTTCTTAACTGACTTGCCTAGTAAAAAAAAGCTTAAACACAGCAGAAATGCGCCATTTGATACAGTGTATTTAAAGATGTCCTTCCTTCTGCTGCCGAGGACATTTGTGTTCTGGGGGTGCCACTGTTGTTGTGGGCCTGCAGTGAGCCAGGTTAATCTGAGGGTCTGCCATTAGGAGGCCAACTTTTGGTGAACCCTTTTTGGTTCCAGGTAGAACTATTTTGTGTTCCATGTAAAACATGGAGCCCAATAGGATTCTACCTGGAACCAAAAGGTTTCTTCAAAGGGTTCTCCTATGGGGACAGCCGAATAACCATTTTAGAACCTTTTTTTCTAAGAGTGTAGGTGATATAACCATCAATGGCAACTAGAGGTCACAGAAGCCTGTATAAAAAATGCCATCGCTGGCTCCAGGGGTATATATAAAACACTGTATGATAGGGTGTGGAAATGTGCCTCCCAGCAAATTAGAATTAGTCGCCAGACAGGGCGCGTGGAAAAACCGTCCCACCAGCCCACCGCACGTATGTCATCATGACAACGAGCTCGTGCTCGTTACGACTATATCAAGCAGTCCATTGGCTCGCCGCTTCTGCCTTTGAACAAAACAGTGCAGTAGGCAGTGATGACAAAGTGATTTATAAAAACAGCAAATGCTTTTGCTTTTTTTTCTCCCTCTCTCTTCTCTTCGCCCCACCGCAGTTACACAGCTGTTAAACAGATGCTGTTTGTACCAATTTAGAAGCCACTGCATTGTTTGTCAACACCGGTTTGGAGATTCATTCTTTAAAACAGGGGGAACCTGTGATGGAATGCACACGCGCCGGGGGTTGATGGAGCAGCAGAATGAAAAGGGAGGGGGAAAATGGAGAGGAGAGAAGGCAGAGGAAAAATGGTTAGAGGAAAAATGCTCCTCTGGAATTTGGCATGATTTACCGTGTGGTTTTCAAAATAATTAATGAAAACACTACTTGTAAAAGAAATAGGCAACGGCCGTGGTGGTGGTTGTTGGTGTTGACCGGAGATATAAGTTAACCTGTCAGCTTGCGTTAGTCGCCGACAAGCCACACCCGGGGCCTTCACGGAAGAGACTGGCCTGTCAGACACACTTACCCGTCCGCTCGGCAGACTAGGTAGCAAATCACTTCCTTGATAAATTGACTGGTACTAATGCTCCAAAATGGAACCAGCTAGGGCTGCATGAAACCCCGCTCTCATGGTTCCCAATCCGTACGACAGTCTTAACATGGCTTCCCAGCGACTCTAATTTCCTTCATAATTAATAATCTGACTGATGGAAAAGAGGATGAAAGGAAGAGGAAGTCTGGAGGGGTCAGATACAGATAACAAAAAAGGAGAGATTTTTGGGAAGAAGGGCAGATTTATTAAAAGTGATGTGCTCTATGTGAGACAAGAGAGAAGACAAGAGATGAGGAGAGGAAGGAGGAGAGAGGAAGGAGGGAAAACAGAGCATGGGGAGGAGAGATGGACTCATGGATGGGAGGAGGAGGAGGACGGAGTAGAGTGAACCAGATGCTGTTGGGAGTAGGAGGCAGTGGAGGGAGAGGAATGAGTGGAGGGATAGGCCTCGGCTTCTGTGACGGTGCTGGGAGAATGATGGGCTTGTGCGGCGCGGTAAGGGTGCCCCTCCACTGTTTGTAAAAACAAGACCATCACACTCCATCTTGCGCTCCTGCAAGAGCCAGGGCTTGCGGCTGATTAATGGCACCAGCCGACTGAATTGGCTGGCTGGGTTGACAGCAGCGCTTGGACTCCCTGGTGGGTAGTAGTGGGGGAGGCTGCCTCACTGGCAGGCCCCCGCTCAAGCCCAGTGATAGGATGGAAAATATAGTTAGCCCTAGCACAAGCTAAAGCAGACCAGATAGCGATACCGCTAGCTAAAGCAGACAAACCTGTAAAGGCCCTGCCCCACTGTGTCTAGGTAAGCCATGACCAAGTTAATCAGGGTTGTGCTGATTGGGGTACCATTTTCTTCCATTTTTGTGCCTAATGAACACAACCCAGGTTTTTAGCACAGTCCAGGGTTGCCTGAGAATTCAAATTCAGCTCCAGCACCAACCAACCACACAGACTCTCAATTCCACTAGTTCCCTGTTTCTGAAATTCCTCTCTCTAATTTGTCTGCTGAGGGAGCTTCTGCATTAGCGGTTGAGCATTGAGAGGCTGCAGCAACAATTTAGATGTAATCTTGATAATTTAGTGTTTGGCTGGTAGAATGGAAAATTAATATGGAGAGCAATTAGAAAACAGCAATTCCACTGTCACAGATAGGGACTGGCACTTCGAGTGCAGGAACGCAGGGGCTTGGTTTGTGGTGCATAAGGAGTAATGACAGGCTTGGTTTGTGGTGCATAAGGAGTAATGACTGACAGACAGACAGACAGACAGACAGACAGACAGACAGACAGACAGACCAGACCAGACCAGACCAGACCAGACCAGACCAGACATGGAGGAGGAGAGGCGGCCCGCCACCAGCCTTGTCCTTAAAGGGGTCAGCGGGTGGATAACTGCTCTGTTGATTTCATACCAGTCAGCCACAACCAGCACCACTCATGCAGCGATGTGAAAGAGAGAAAACTAAATGGCAACCTTGGCGGTTTGCTCTTTCGCTCTCTCAGAGACTATTATTTTGTCCTCTCGCAAAGATAATCTTCAAATGCATTGTTTCAGCAATTGGACACAGACAGCAATATCAATGATGGCATGGGGGTGAAACAACAACCACAGACTGACAGTAGAAAGTAAAGCTTTTTGAGGGCGAAATAAATGAAAAGTTTAAAATATCCCCAAGTTATGAGTTTTCCAGAGTAGCGTCTGATGAATGATTTGGACATGATATCGTCTGATGATTTCCTTTATTTTGGGTCAGCATAAAGTGTTGCCACGGTATTATTGGGTTATTGTAATCATTATAAATTGCTCTAATCATTGCTAAATAAAGTGGTCTTACCCATAGGGAGACTATTAGTATATCCAATTATCTTGAAGCATATATCCTCATCCACCTTTTTCTAATACTACTTTTTATAGAATCTTACTGCTCTAAATTCCTTTTAGGGCTCATCGTTCAGCAAACCCAAACTGACTGAATGGTGTCATACAGAAGATCTCACAGCCCTATGGCCGCAATTAAGCCCTCCAATAGAAACAGAGTGTGCGTAGTCTCCAGAATCTGGGTTTGTATCAAGTCACCACTGGCTTTCTAGTCAGGACATTACTCTGCCTTCCTCCCCCTCATGTTGTAGGATTACATCACTGTTTTGAACCTGGAGGATCTCTTGTTGAACTTGTTTGAGGGAAAAGAGTGTTTGTTTCTCAAGTGAGACCACATTACCCTGCCAAACAGGACGAGTTTAGGGGGTAGAGTATTTTCTCCGTGTGATAAAAATACTTCCCTTATGTCTTCACTGTAAGGATATTTCATCCTTAGCCGTTCACCGATTCAGATGATTCTCTCACTTTTGCTACATTAGCCACAAACAAATAGCCCCTCCAGGTGTGCGGCTAGGGAGGATCGTTAAAGCCCACTAGCAACGGTAAACTGAGGGATGGCTGTGCAAGGCTCATAGAGTCACCCGCTGACTTCCTATCTGTCGAGACCTAAGGTTGTAACTCCTTCCCGTGAATGAGGATGGGGACAGGAAGTGTGGTGATTGAATGAGCGAGGCTACTAGTGCATGAATACAGCCGAGGATGCTGGAGTGAGGGGGAACAGGTGGGCTCTCTTCTTCATGCTGATGTAAACTGATGTTATTCCAGGTAAAACACAGACGATATCTACCAGGAAATTACGGCTTTTGAATTTGAAGTGGCAATATTTATTAATCGCCAACACCGGTCGACGTGTGCATAAGGACATACATATTTAAAGTGCTCCCCAAAGCCTTTGATACTTTTTGGAACTCCCAATTCGGAATTAAAAGCACAACATTTCCGATTTGTCAGCAGTGGTGAGGGACTTGGATCCTTGTGATTTTGTTATTTTCCCCTTCTCTCCATTTAACTCAATTTCTATTTCAAATCTGGAATGACTGAAAAACACAGGCGAGCTTCCGGCTCCCGACGGAGTGCCCTCAGTAATTAATAGGTATTAAATCCTAGTTAGGAAATGTTCCTACTGATATAGAACCGCTCTGTACTTTAAGTCTTTTTCCCGTAACTGATTAGCAAGCTTATTTTCCTGATGACTTTCAATAGGCATTCACAGCAGGAGGGTGCCTCCTTCTTGGTCTTCCTCTTGGCTTGTGGTGTTTCAGACCTCGGCAGAGCTATAAAGAGCTTTTAATTGCTTTGTTTGTGAGCATTAGATTTAGCTTCTTTCGATTTTTCCCAGTAAGAGATTGGGCTTTGTCAGGGGTTGACCGATGGCCCGTCGCTCTCCTTTCTTTTTCTTTCTTTTCAATGTTGTTCTGTCGTCTTCTAGGGGACCTTTGACAACGACATCTGCTTGTGTGGTGAGCCTCTAAGCAGAGGCAGGATGTGAATGTTCTGTTGATGGCGCTCAGGCTTTCAGAACGATGTCAGTTACAACAGAACCGCTCTCTCTCCGGAGATCCCTCTAAAGGAAGAGGGTGAGAAAAGGGGTTTATTCACTGCTGTTGCATGGACGGCTCTGTATAAAGCGTAGTGTTTGATTATGTCTTCTTTGTGTCCTGAGACCATTCAGTCCGGCTGCGGGAAAACAAGTTTCAAATCTATCAATCCAAGTCCCCTGGAAAAGAAGGAAGAGCCTCATAAGAGAGCAGAAGTTTTGAAGGGGAGATTGGGATTGTGAAATATGCCAGGTGTTCTCTAACCAGTCTCTTGATGCCAGGTGTTCTATAACCAGTCTCTTGGTGCCAGGTGTTCTATAACCAGTCTCTTGATGCCAGGTGTTCTATAACCAGTATCTTGATGCCAGGTGTTCTATAACCAGTATCTTCATGCCAGGTGTTCTATAACCAGTCTCTTGATGCCAGGTGTTCTATAACCAGTATCTTGATGCCAGGTGTTCTATAACCAGTCTCTTGATGCCAGGTGTCCTATAACCAGTCTCTTGATGCCAGGTGTTCTATAACCAGTCCAGTCTCTGCCACGAGCAGTATGGATAATGGTAAAACTCAACCCCTTGTTGCCATGGTGATAACATTGACTATTGGTGATGAAATTCCCCTTTCAAGATGTGGACTTGAGTGTGTTCACAGGCCCTGGTAATTACAGACAAAACTTTGGCCACCAGTCGATCCAGAGCTTTATTTTCTATTCTTTTTTAATTTCACAATTTTCCCCTGTACACATCGAAGTGTGTGGGCGGGAGCAGGTATGGATGTGCGTATGAAGAGACGAAGGGAGTGAGGGAGGGTGTGGCCAGAGTACGCAGACACAGTCAATATGTGTCAAGGTACACAAACCTACACACACACACAGCCAAGCTCAAGGTAATCCTTTAGCACAGCTCTCCCATGAAACATTCATGATGGAATTGACGTTGGTCACCCATGGTCCTGGCTACCCGCTTGGCCTCTTGAGCTCTAGTGTCCCTGGTCATGAACGACCCCCATAATCCTATACTGAGATCAGCCATAGCATGGTTCAAATGGCCCACTAACCCAGCCAGTCATTCAGTCGTGTCAGTCTCATCAGATCACAGTTTATGAGGGAGACAGCTTCGGCAGCCTTGTCCCTGGAAGGCAATCTTTAAATATAGATTGGCACACCCAAAGCAGAGGTGCCCCTCAGAGTGCAGAAAAGAGGGGAAGAAAACAGATAATTAGTGATTTTAATTAGGTGATCTGTCAAGCTGCGAGTGCCAGATCTAAACGTGTGGTGTGCATAGGGTCGATGGCAATTCCTTCCCACAATCCCTTCCTGTCACCTTGGGCCTCTCGTGGGAGGAGGGCCCCTTGCCCCTAGGAGGCGAGGACCAATCGGGTGGATGAATGGTTAAGGTAAACGACTGTCTATTTGGCCTGTAACATGGTAGCTACGGTATACTGTAGATATTATTCATGTTATATTCAGTCTTTTTTCACAAATGCGACATCCTTTGATTCTCATGACAACACTTGCCCTTGACATGTGTTCAATATGTCTGTATAAAGCCATTATTTGCCTGCTTTGTGAGTGGGTGTGATTTGGTGAGAGGCTAACACTCTTTGATGGTATTCGTAAACACGAGGGCATCTTGAATGTGCCCTTGTTAGGTTATCAGTCCAGATGGCCAATAATCAAATATGTATGGATTCAAAGGCCTCAGCATCAAGTACTCACTCGACTGGCCTACGGATAAAAATCCTAAATACAGTTCTTACTTAGATAACAAAGGCAGAGAGAAGAGGACGACAGCTCTTCAGTTCCTGACAAAGAGTGCTTGGCTCTTTTTGTTGTTGTTCTAATGATACAAACATCGTCCTGAAAGCCCTTCCCTCCAACACAAAGGATATGTAGTAATACAGACTTTTTGTCAGCATTAAAACATCATTAGATATTTATAACTCAGCCGCAGATGACAGACTGAGCTAGATGAACTAGGCAGCGATATGGCAACGCAGCTGGTGTCTCTTAGTGGTAATATTTAAACCCTAGCTTTCATCAAGTGTTGCTACAGAAAACCCAATTATGCATGAGCTGGAAATGGACTTTGATTTAACAATGCGTCCTTTAATTGACGCATTAGAAGTGCCTCAAACTTGCAGATCTCTATTCGTCTGGAAGTAACGGCAAGTCTTGCAGTCTTGTGTAAACGGCAAGAACACCCGATATGAGAGAGAAATTACCCACAGAAAATATGAACTGGGGATGTTTGGGTTCCAACAAACTTTGCTTAATTTTTTAAAAGTCTCTGACATGAAGTTAAATAAAATGAAAGGACCTGAAAGAATGCATGGTGAAATCCATGAAAGCAAAGTGTCAATGAGTTACAGTCCTGGCAAATCGGCCAGTTCAACAGACAAATCTAACCATTCCCTTTTATTTCACCCTCCCCCTTCTTCCCTCTCTCTGCAGACCCCAGCGAAGGCTTCCACTGCCAGGAAGAGTGTCGTATCCTGGGCCATTCGGACCGCTGCTGGATGCCCCGTGTGCCTGGTCCAGCCCGCGGCAAGTCGCCTGAGCATGGCCACCCACGTAACAACGTCATTGCCCTGTCTATTGAGGCCACCACCGTAGATGTGCCCCACTACGAGGACTGTGGCACCGGCACCATCAAAAGGACTTTTGCCACCTTCGGCAAGGATGGCCCAGAAGACCCCGAGCGGGGTGAGCTAAAGGGCAACAAGCGGACAATGATGGAGTCTCAGGTGTGCAGCCCCAAGGCCAACGGCGGCGCCGTGCGCGAGGCGGGCAACGGGCGCGAAGCAGCCAGTCCCATCACCTCCCCTGTGCACCTGAAGAGCCCGCTGGCCAAGGTGCCATCCGGCTACAACACGCTCAGGTGCCGTGGCGCCGAGCGCATTGCCAACCACAGCATGCTGCGGCAGCCCGAGGGGAAGGACAGCGAGCCGGCCGTCCGGGAGATCAACACTCTCCTCCACGACGGCAGCCATCTTGAGAAGGAGTCTCCCAGCAGCAAGCGCCTGAAGGACATTGTGCTCTAACGGGCCTCAGGGGAGCCTACTCACACACACATACACACACACACACACACACACACACACACACACACACACACACACACACAGTGTAAACAAACACATATATATATATATATATATATATACACACACACATACTCCGCCATAGCTGTGTGTACGCAGGTGAAAGTCAAGCCGATGAACGAAAGAAAGAGAGAGAAAGACACAACTTGAGCGTAGTATACAGTATTAAGGACAAAGCCCAGATGTGAAATATTACTGGAAAATGCTGAGCTTCATGTTGTGTTCCTCCAGAAAAGTGAAGGCCGTGGATGTGGCTTTGTTGTAGTCGCAGTACTTTTCTTGTTTGGTTTTCCGTTCGTTTTCTGCAGCCAGTGGACAGGCAGGTTGCTGTTGACTGTGTGACTTGCCCCTTCGGCCGGATTCTGCCTCTCCCCTGTTCACATTTAGGACCTGACACCTACGGTGACGGATAAAAAAAAAGTACAGAACTTTATGCCTTTTGACTGTTTTTGCGTCACTAACTGAGATTGCCTTCTTTGGTTTTGTCTCGGCTGCCAAATTGACTCCTCGTTTCCTTTGTAAAGCTCCCCACAGTGCAACAGACGGAGACAGACAGACATGCACATGATTCTTCTTCTGTGAACCATTGCCTCTATGTGCATCTTGAACAGTGGTCCGCAGTGAAGACGGAGGAGGGAAGGAACACATTCCCAGTCTCATTTTCTTCTCGGTCTGATAAGAGAAGTATTCTCTGTATACACCCCCCCCCACTGGAGGACATCCCAGTGTCACCAGACTGTGAGGTCTGCACAGTATTTATGCTTTATCACTGATGGAGCTTAATGAACTCTTGCTATCTGTCCAGGCACTCCCAACACTGGGAAGTGGGACAGACTTTCGACTGAGCTATGAGGAAGATAAAAAAAATACTTATTGCTTTTGAAATCTCCTGTGCCCATTCTTGATTGTAGCCAGTGGAGCACAATTAGAACTTTGTGCTCTGGTCTTGTACTTTTTCTGACTTTTGACTATGGGGCTAGGATAGAAGGGATCGTCACTCACGTCTTGCTATGTGAAACTCTGTATAGGGTTTACTATTATCATTTTTAATAACCTGTTGTTATGTGACAATCCCTTTAATGTTTTGTTTCAAGAGTAAAAAATAATAAAATATACATTGGTGTTCAACTGAAGCTACAGTAGCGTTGTTACACAAACAAAAACAAAAAAACATATGCCAAAATATATTTTATAAATAATTTAAAAATGTATAATGAGAATATTTAATTCCGTGTAGTTATTTTATCAGTAAGTTATACTTGAAATTAACTGGCTTTTGTTTATTTGGCATTTTTTTAATGATTATGATTATTTTTCAAAATGAACTTGGTTTTTTGTTTTTGTTTACTGTGTTACCCCTGGCAACTGTTGACTTGCAGTCTACCTTGTTGTAAAGAGTTTCTTATTGGTCAGTTCTTGTGCCATCAAGTTTCTGTGTGGACAAATAGAAAATGTAAAAATACAAAAAAATATTGCAATTTCAGCACCAATAGTAGTGTGTCAGTTCAATGAGCTTAGAGTGAGATAGCAAAATAAACCAAAAAAGAAGCAAACAAAACCGTAAAGATTGCTTAATCTTAATATTTAAGTAAGAAGAAGATGGTTAAGCTAGTTTTTTAAGCTAGTGAGATAATTCCACCTATTTCTGTGTGTCTGTTTTTGGACTAAGGTTTCCTGTTAGTTCCTCACCTCAGAACTGGCCTTAGTGATATGAACCAGAGAATAGGCCCTGTCAACACTTCAAGTAAGAGACTAAAGGTGAAGGTATGCAGACAAGCTTTGCTCAACTGCTGTGCCATCATGTATCATCTCCTTTGAATTGAGTCTGAAAATATATTTAAGAACAGCAAGACAAACTTTCAGTCATGACCAAACAGATTTGGTGGAATCGTGTGTTTAAAGGAAATTAAGTTCTTCGAAGAACCATCTTACAAATCAGCAATGCGGTTTTCAGTTGCTTTACAGTTAAACTATGTACAACATGGAAAATTGTAAATGAAAAAAGGACAAAATTACATACAATGAAATAGATCTTGTAGCTGAATGTTTTTGCTGGTCTCACCCATGGCTTTTGGCAACATGAACATCGGAATAATCACTGAATGTATACAGCAGCTTATTATTAAACTATTAAATGTTCTCCACTTTGTTTCCTTGTTTTCCTGAGTGTATGAGAGAGGAAGTCATCTTCGATAACATACTCCTCGATATGACCATCAAATACTTCATAATGAAATAAATGCACGTTGAAACGAGAGAGAAAGAGAGGAGAGTGTGTGCATTGTTGTAAATTAATGAGCATGACCACGACCCAGCATATTGCAATTATCCATTTTTAAATTATCTTTTGTCTTGCCATAATTCATTCAAATCTATAATGTGATCTGAATATCGTCTGGAAGGCTTCCTTGAAAATGGCATGACGGTGCATAGAGTGATGACTATTAAATCTATCATGATAAAATGGAAATGAACAGTTTCTGTTCAGGCTCGCTCACAAGGCGCAATTAGGATTCCAGGCAGGTGCTGATGCTGCTCTCTCATTATAAGTGCTCTGTGACATCATTTTTAAATCTCCCGATTGACTAATTTGAGCAAATAAATGAGGAAGGGCCACCAGTATCAGGTTATGGACGGTAACTACACATCAAGCTGGCTAAGCAAGGAAGTCTTTAGGGACTGCTCCAGCCAAAGTGTCTATTTCTAATGTCTGAGACCTTTTCATTTGCAGGAGTGGGTGATGCATACCATTTTAGAGGCATTGAACATTCCCTAGCTCTTCTTTAGATATCATGAAACAGATTTTGATGCCTGTGAAGCCTTGCGTTGCCATTCCTTTTACATTAGGTGAGTGAGTAATGCACATTTACAGCCAGGAACGTGTCATTTTGGCAGTATTTTCTCTTTATGAACCATATTGATTAGCTGCCTTGATGCACTAAAGCTCTGAAATAATTTTAACGCGCATTTTGTTACGTTCCCCAGTAAGAAAACCAAAATGTGTCTCTCAAACAGGAAGGGGAACTAACAAAGATTCACTGAAAACCAAAATGAAAGGAGGGGTTCGGAAAAACACTCATGGGGGTGTCCACTGAAAATTGACCAGCATCAAGAACTGGCATGTAAAGACACCCACCATGAGTGTCCACTAAATTCCCCCAAGAAGAGGCAAACACAATTAAAACCTACACCAAACTTAAGACACGAATCAAACCGAAAAGGTGCCGCAAAATAAAATCAAGGAAATCTGAAAAAGGAATGTTTTTTTAACTCAAAAATGGCATGACAACTAAAGGTGTTTATCCTCTACATCTCTCAAAACAACCGGAGCACTGGGCCAGCCACTCTTAAATATCACCTGGGCCAGCGCAGGAGAAACAACTTTCCACTAACGAGATGACAAACCAGCACAGGTGTAACACATAATGACTAACGAGATGACACCAAATGGCATGCCTCACGTGCCATCGTGCAACCTCGAAACACAAATGGAATAACCAAAACTTGTAACACCTTCTGCTTTAAGACATCAAATATATCCTATATTTTTGATAAAACAAGTTTGCTCACCACTAACAGAAAGCAACTTCCATTACACAGCGTGATCAATTAAAATGCTTCGCTACTTAAAAATGGGTTACCTCCAATATAAAAACATGGTGTCTACTGGCTTTCAACAATTAAATATAAGACAAAACACACACTTATTTTGTAAATATACATATATTTTTTACCATCTTTTTGTTTTTTGGCCTTTTATTTCTATAGTTGTGAAAAACTCAAGTACTCTTTTATAACTCTCATCCCCTTGGACCGAACCCAAACAAAACAAAACTAATCTCCATAACAGCAAAAACCTACAGTCATAATTGTGAGCCAGGGCTAAACACTGACTAAACACAAAACTTATTGACTGCCCACACTTGAAAGACAATCGGCAACCAAGTTGTCCTTACCACGGACATTTCTGATTTCCAGATACTATGGATTTCCAGGGGAATCCATAGTAACTTTCTTCTTGTGAGGAAAGTTATCACCTCACTGAGGAGCTACTCTCTCTTTTCAGGGTTCAGCTGATAGGCATGTTGTAGGATCGGAGCCGGGTCCCCATCGTCCATGTCATGCTTTAGTACATTTGTCTGGGTTGGCACATCCGAGAATAAACCATGATATTGTAAGAACAGTGTTGCATTTTTCCTTCCGAGACAAGTGTGCTGTTATGTCCACTCCCACTTTCTTGCTCTGGTGCTCGATGTCACTGGTCTACTAACCACCAGTCCTGGCAACCCATCTTTACGCACACCTACGCCCTATCATCAGTCACACCTGGACTTCATTACTACCTTCATTTCTTACCATTTATCTAGCACTCTGTTTTGTCAGTCATCAGGTAGTATTGTTTGTGTTTTCATGTCAGACATTGCGCTTGTTTTGTATCGGTCCATATCCTTCCATGTTCTTTATCATTAAACTCACTAACTGAACCTGCTTCCAGACTCCCTGCGTTATCGCATGTGATGTTGTGGCTACAGAGTCCCTGTGTCACGTCCATGACAACCCGCATCCCTTGGTTCTTCTCAGGGGTTCCTCCATCTGGCTTCCGTGTATACACTTGCAAGTTCCAAGCATATAATGAAGCAGCATCACAGGCAGCCCAGATCATGATTCCAGGTATAGACGGTATGTACTGCCTGAAGGGGCAGCTGCCTCTAAATGGCATTCGCTGCGCATCAACAATAATGCTGGGCCCAGGGTTGTAAAACAGGGAAAGGCTGACCTGACCTGATTGCAGCTAGCTTGTCTCTCTGCACTGACCTGATTGCAGCTAGCCTATCTCTCTGCCGCAAAGCTGGTCTGGTGTCTCGGTTATCGAAGTGGATAATCCTGGAAATAATGTGGAAGTTGTTGTGGAGACATTGTTTTTCAGAAAACTTATTTGCCAGTTTCTGCATCCCACAGGGATTCTGTGGATTCCCCATTGAATCTAGGTCCAAAACCCAGCAAGGATAAGAACCCCAAAGTATGCATTTAAATGAGTTTGGTCCATCTCCTTCCATCTCTCATCAAAAACACGCCTTTCCTCCAAATTACTGCAGTCCAGAATGATTTTCTGGATGGTGTCTGGGATGAACAGTTCAAAAGAAGACATTATGTCCTGCACATGAGCAACCGCCATCCGCGTCGGCCCTGGTTGCATCTTTTTCACATTGGCAGCCATGCGGGGGGGCTAATTCCTTGGGCAAGAAGACCGTTCAATGGCAAAAAATGTTGACATCCATATTTCTCCTTCTGCAAGCTGCTGAAGGTCTGGTCCTGGGTGGTCCTTGGGCTGGCTGAGGGTTAAGCTCATCCTCTTCTTACATACAACTCACTGTCAGAATCAGAATTGACAAATCAAATCAAAGTTTGTTTGTCACGTGCGCCGAATACAACAGTGAAATGCTTACTTACAGACTCTAGCCAATAGTGCAAGAAAGGTATTATGTGAACAATAGGTAGGTAAAGAAATAAATCAACAGTAAAAAGACAGGCTATATACAGTAGCAAGGCTATAAAAGTAGCGAGGCTACATACAGACACTGGTTAGTCAGGCTGATTGAGGTAGTATGTACATGAAGATATGGATAAAGTGACTATGCATATATGATGAACAGAGAGTAGCAGTAGCAAAAAAGAGGGGTTGGCGTTTGGGGGGTGGGACACAATGCAGATAGCCTGGTTAGCCAATGTGTGGGAGCACTGGTTGGCCGGCCCAATTGAGGTAGTATGTACATGAATGTATAGTTAAAGTGACTATGCATATATGATAAAGAGAGTAGCAGCAGCGTAAACAGAGGGGTTGGGGAGGCACAAAATGCAAATAGTCTGGTAGCCATTTGATTACCTGTTCAGGAGTCTTATGGCTTGGGGGTAAAAACTGTTGAGAAGCCTTTTTGTCCTAGACTCGGCGCTCCGGTGCCGCTTGTCGTGTGGTAGCAGAAAGAACGGTCTATGATTAGGGTGGCTGGAGTCTTTGACAATTTTTAGGGCCTTCCTCTGTCACCGCCTGGTATAGAGGTCCTGGATGGAAGGAAGCTTGGCCCCAGTGAGGTACCGGGTCGTACACACTACCCTCTGTAGTGGCTTGCGGTCGGAGGCCGAGCAGTTGCCATATCAGGCAGTGATGCAACCAGTCAGGTTGCTTTCGATGGTGCATTTGACGAACTTTTGAGGATCTGAGGACCCATGCCAAATATTTTCAATCTCCTGAGGGGGAATAGGCTTTTTCGTGCCCTCTTCATGACTGTCTTGGTGTGTTTGACCCATGATAGATTGTTGGCGATGTGGACACCAAGGAACTTGAAGCTCTCAACCTACTCCACTACAGCCCCGTCAATAAGAATGGGTGCATACTTGGTCCTCCTTTTCCTGTAGTCCACAATCATCTCCTTTGTCTTGATCACATTGAGGGAGAGGTTGTTATCCTGGCACCACACGGCCAGGTCTCTGATCTCCTCCCTGTCTCATCATTTTCGGTGATCAGGCCTACCACTGTTGTGTCATCTGCAAACTTAACGATGGTGTTGGAGTCCTGCCTGGCCATGCAGTCAGAACAGGGAGTACAGGAGGGGACTGAGTACGCACCCCTGAGGGGCCCCCGTGTTGTGGATCAGTGTGGCGGATGTGTTGTTACCTACCCTCACCATCTGAGGGCGGCTCGTCAGGAAGTCCAGGATCCAGTTGCAGAAGGAGGTGTTTAGTTTCAGCGTCCTTAGCTTAGTGATGAGCTTTGAGGGCACTATGGTGTTGAACGATTAGCTGTTGTCAATGAATAGCATTCTCACATGGGTGTTCCTTCTGTCCAGGTGGGAAAGGGCAGTGTGGTGTGCAATAGAGATTGCATCATCTGTGGTTCTGTTGGGGCGGTATGCAAATTGGAGTGGGTCTAGGGTTTCTGGGATAATGGTGTTGATGTGAGCCATGACCAGCCTTTCAAAGCACGTCATGGCTACAGATGTGAGTGCTACGAATCAGTAGTCATTTTGGCAGGTTAGCTTAGTGTTCTTGGACACAGTTACTATGGTGGTCTGCTTGAAACATGTTGGTATTACAGACTCAGTCATTGACAGGTTGAAAACGTCAGTGAAGACACTTCCAGCAGGGTTTCATTCGCACATCCACCTCCGGCAGGCTTCTTCTTCATGGCCAAGAAGAACGGAGGGTTGCGCCCCTGCATTGATTACAGAAATCTGAATTCAATTACCAAGGAGTACCACTACCGTCTCCCGTTGGTGCCAGTCATGATTGAACACCTCTGTGAGGCCCGTTTTTTTTAAATCAAGTTTTACCTGCGGAGTGCCTACAATTTGATCCACATCCGGGAGTAGGATAAATGGAAGACAGCCTTTAGCACGATGTTTGGTCACTACGAGTATTTGGAAATTACTTTTGAATTAGCCAATGCTCTGTCGGTGTTCCAGGCATTCGTCAACGAGGTGTTCCGGGACATGCTTGAACACCAGGTGGTCGTGTATATCGACGACATCCTGGTTTACTCAGCTATCTTGGAGGATCACATCGCTAACATCCAAGTAGTCCAAAAACATCTCCGGGCCAACCACTTGCACGTCAAAGCGGAGATGTGCCAATTCCATCAGGAGGATTTTTCCTTTTTGGGTTTGGCCCCACTCATGATGGATGAAAAGAATGTGGATGCTGTCAGGTCATGGTCAGTACCAACCACCATAAAGGGGTTTCAATGTTTTTAGGGATTTGCCAACTTCTACCGCCGGTTCATTAAGAACGTTAGCTCCATTGCCTCTCCTCTCACTTCTCTCTCTCATGGGTGGTCCAAGGAAGTTGGGTTGGAATCTTGTAGCTGACGAAGCCTTCCACCTACTGAAGGGATGTTTCACCTCCACCCAGTTTCTCAAACATCCAGATCCTACGCTGCCCTTCGTGGTGGAGGTGGATGCTTCAGAAGTAGGAGTGGGGGCTGTCCTGTCCCTATGTCAAGGTAATCCACAGAAATTGTATCCATGTGCATATTACTCTAAAAAGCTCTCCTGCAGAGAAGAACTATGATGTTGGCGATCAGGAGCTCCGGGTGGTCAAGTTGGCATTGGAGGAGTGGAAACAATGGCTGGAGGGTGCCCAGGACCCATTTCTCATCCTCACTGACCATCGGAACCTGGGGTACATATGGACAGCGAGGCGACTGGACCCACACCAAACCAGGTGGGGCCTTTTCTTCACCAGATTTGATTTCATGCTGACATATTGCCCACGTTAAAAATACATAAAAGTCAATGCCCTTTCCCGTCTCTATGGATCAGGAGAGGTTCCTGTCTTGAGTGCACCCATAATTCTGCCCACTCAAGTCATAGCCACCGTGCTCTGGGACGTGGATGTGGACATTCACCAGGCCCTGGAGAGGGAACCTGCACCTGCTACCTGCCCTCCTGAGCGCACCTAAGTTCCCACGGGTTAAGGAATCTGCTGTTGACCTGGGCGCACACAGCTGTCATCGCTGGACATCCAGGTATCACCCGCACCATTCAGTCCATCTCTGGAAAGTATTGTTGGCGCAGGACGTCACTCGTTATGTCAACTCCTGTTCCATATGTGCCCAATCCAAATCCCCCTGGAATGCTCCAGCAGGAAAACTGCTTCCCCTTTCCATGCCTCAGCGTACCTGGTCTCATCTGTCCATTGATTTTGTCACTGATCTCCCCTCTTCTGATGGTTTTACCACCATTTTTGTGATAGTGGAAATATTATCTAAATCATGCCATTTCATCCCTTTCCCTGGTCATCCCAACTGCTATCCAAGTCGCTGAGGCACTGTTCTAATAGGTCTTCTAGCACTATGGCCTTCCGGAGAATATCATCTCCGATCATGGCCCCCAATTCACATCGCGTATATTGAAGGTATTCATGGAAAATCTGGGGGTTACAGTCAGCCTCACTTCCGGGTACCGGCCTCAGTCTAACGTTCAGGTGTGGAGGATGAACCAGGAGCTGGGGAGGTTCCTGAGGAGCCACTGCCAGGACCGGCAGGGGGAGTGGGCCGATTCCTTCCCTGGGCTGTTTACGTAGAGAATTCATTGCGACACTCCTCCACCAGGCTGACAACCTTCCAGTGTGTTCTGGGTTATAAGCCATCCCTGGATCAGTGGACTCCGAGCCAGTCCACTGCGATGGACGAGTGGTTCAGGTGCGTAGAAGAGTTATAGAATGATGCCCACGTGAGACTCCAGCATGCCATCCACTGCCAAAAAGAGCAGGCATATAGCCACTGCAGTAAGGCTCCGGTGTTCCACCCTGGTGATCGAGCCTGGCTCTCCACCAGGAACCTTCCGCTGCGCCTGTCCTGTATGAAGCTGAGTCCCCGGTTTGTGGGGCCGTTCATGGTCCTCCGGAGGCTCAACGAGGTTACAGATTACAACTCCCCACTAATTACCGGATCTCACCATCTTTCCATGTTTCCCTCCTCAGGCCGGTGGTTCCTGGTCCGGTGGACGACATTCTAGACCCCAACTTCATTACTAACTTCATTACTTACCATTTATCTAGCACTCTGTTTTGTCAGTCATCAGGTAGTATTGTTTGTGTTTTCATGCCAGACACTTCTCTTGTTTTGTATCGTTCTATGTTTGTTATCATTAAACTCACTACCTGACTCCCTGCGTCTACGTTACATGTGCCAAAAATACATCAGTTACTCAACTGTCCAACCAGCACATCATGGTCAGAACACATAGATAATTATTGTTATTAAGATGGGTAAGGGAATTGCTGTTAGAAGAAAATGTTCAGAGTATGTAACATCTAGTACACTCTGAATCAGGTGATTTAATCCCTGGTCCTATCACACTTAGAGTACTGTCTGGTTATATGATCAATCCCTGGTCCTATCACACAGAGTACTGTCCGGTTATATGGTCAATCCCTGGTCCTATCACACTTAGAGTACTGTCTGGTTATATGGTCAATCCCTGGTCCTATCACACAGCGTACTGTCGGGTTATATGGTCAATCCCTGGTCCTATCACACTTAGAGTACTGTCTGGTTATATGGTCAATCCCTGGTCCTATCACACTTAGAGAGTACTGTCTTGTTATATGGTCAATTCCTGGTCCTATCACACTGAGAGTACTGTCTGGTTATATGGTCAATCCCTGGTCCTATCATACTGAGAGTAATGTCCAGTTATATGGTCACCTGCAGCAAAGAAAGATATAAAAAAGCTCCAAATGGCTCAAAACAGGACTGGTAGATTAGCTCTTTATTGCTCTAAACAGTGCTGCCAGATTAGCTCTCCATTGCTCTAACCGTATGAATATTATCCAAATGCATCAGAATCTCTCATGGCCTCACGTTAAAAACAAATTACAATCCAGTCTTCTGATTTTCTTTAGGAATGTTATATTCTTAAAAAAAACACAGTATTTTTCAGTCCAGTTAGTACATACTGGCAACACGCATAACCACCAAACCAGACAGGCAAATTCAGGGCAGCTAAAACAACTAAAGCCAAGGACAAATCACCTTAAATCTACAGTTTTATATAGAGCCATAGCTGAATGGAACTCTTTACCAATCCATATTTCTCTGGCAAAACTGAAATACACCTTCAAGAAAAGAAAAAAAAATGTCTAATGTGAAAGACCATATGACTGGACAGCAAATAGAAAGTATCAACTGAATGTTAAATGTGTTTCCCGTCAGGTATTTTAATTATCTGTCTTGACTACTTGTTGTATGTTTGTGAAGTCTTGATTGTGGTTGTTGGTAATGTCTTCTTAATTGGTGTTGGATCCCAGGAAGATTATCTAGCATTACGGCATTAGCTAATGGGGATCCTAATAGAAGTGACAAAATTACAAAATTACAACCAGCACAGGGCGTATTGAGCTTTCCTCGTACTCTTGAGGAAGACTATAGTCAATGGTGACAGCAGTGGATACAGGCAGAACATCACTACCGGTTTCCACTGACTTTGCGGCCGATCGTAGCGGGTGAAGTATGGATTCAATATGTTGACATGGTTTTTCTCCTGCGCTCCTGTGTGGCGATGATGTAATCCAGATAACAATTGTTTTTCACTATAGGGTAAGGATCTGAAAAGCGAGCTTGAAAAGCGAGCTTGACCCCTCAACGGGCAGGACTTGGTCACCCACATTGAAAGTCCGGGATCACGCCTTCCGATTATACCAAACTTTAATTTTCGTTTGCACCCTCTCCAGATTCTCACTGGCAAACTCAAAGATGTGGTGCAATCTGTATCGAAAAGCGTTAACTTGCTCCAACAGATTTCTTTGTTTTTTAAGGTTCCGCTCTGCAACAACCTCTCTCTCAGCAAACTCAAAGGACCTCTGACATGATGCGCAAACACAAGTTAATTCATACCTAAAACGAGATTCCTGAACAACCTTCGGCACAGCAAACAGCACAAGAGGGACCTCTTCATCCTAGTCAACTCAAAGCAGTAAGCTCTCAACATAGACTTCAAAGTCTGATGAAATCTCTCAAGAGCACCTTGAAACTCTGGATGGTTGGCACTAGAGGGGAAATGGGTTACACCCAACCGTTGTAGCACTTGTAAGAAGACCTTTGACATGCAATTCGGGCCTTAACAATACTGGGAGCTGTGATTTTCCTGGAATGGCCTCAGGGAAACAAGTGCCAGCACACATGATGGTTAAGATAAACTGGTTACCACTCTTGGCTTTGGGCAAAGGACCAACACAGTCCACCAGAACCCTGCTGCAAAGTTAATCAAAAGCAGGAATAGGCTGAAAAGGTGCAACCGGTACAGCTTGGTTCAGTTTATTCATCTGCTGGCAAACAGCAGAGGATTTACAGTAAGCCACAACATCCTGTTTCAGAACAGTCAAGAAGAAGTTATGCAAGATCCGGTCATAAGTCTTGTTGACCCCAATATGGCCTACCATACTACCATCGTGACCCAACCTCAGTACCGCCCCGTAGCACTCACTTCCGTCATCATGAAGTGCTTTGAGAGACTAGTCAAGGACCATATCACCTCCACCCTACCTGACACCCTAGACCCACTCCAATTTGCTTACCGCCCAAATAGGTCCACAGACGATGCAATCTCAACCACACTGCACACTGCCCTAACCCATCTGGACAAGAGGAATACCTATGTGAGAATGCTGTTCATCGACTACAGCTCGGCATTTAACACCATAGTGCCCTCCAAGCTCATCATCAAGCTCGAGACCCTGGGTCTCGACCCCGCCCTGTGCAACTGGGTACTGGACTTCCTGACGGGCCGCCCCCCAGGTGGTGAGGGTAGGCAACAACATTTCCACCCCGCTGATACTCAACACTGGGGCCCCACAAGGGTGCGTTCTGAGCCCTCTCCTGTACTCCCTGCTCACCCACGACTGCGTGGCCACGCACGCCTCCAACTCAATCATCAAGTTTGTGGACGACACAACAGTGGTAGGCTTGATTACCAACAACGACGAGATGGCCTACAGGGAGGAGGTGAGGGCCCTCGGAGTGTGGTGTCAGGAAAATAACCTCACACTCAACGTCAACAAAACTAAGGAGATGATTGTGGACTTCAGGAAACAGCAGAGGGAACACCCTCCTATCCACATCGATGGAACAGTAGTGGAGAGGGTAGTAAGTTTTAAGTTCCTCGGCGTACACATCACAGACAAACTGAATTGGTCCACCCACACAGACAGCATCGTGAAGAAGGCGCAGCATCGCCTCTATAACCTCAGGAGGCTGAAGAAATTTGGCTTGTCACCAAAAGCACTCACAAACTTCTACAGATGTACAATCGAGAGCATCCTGTCGGGCTGTATCACCGCCTGGTACGGCAACTGCTCCGCCCACAACCATAAGGCTCTCCAGAGGGTAGTGAGGTCTGCACAACGCATCACCGGGGGCAAACTACCTGCCCTCCAGGACACCTACACCACCCGATGTCACAGGAAGGCCATAAAGATCATCAAGGACAACAACCACCGAGCCACTGCCTGTTCACCCCGCTATCATCCAGAAGGCGAGGTCAGTACAGGTGCATCAAAGCTGGGACCGAGAGACTGAAAAACAGCTTCTATCTCAAGGCCATCAGACTGTTAAACAGCCACCACTAACATTGAGTGGCTGCTGCCAACACACTGACTCAACTCCAGCCACTTTAATAATGGGAATTGATGGGAAATGATGTAAAATATATCACTAGCCACTTTAAACAATGCTACCTAATATAATGTTTACATACCCTACATTATTCATGTCATATGTATATGTATATACTGTACTCTATATCATCTACTGCATCTTTATGTAATACATGTATCACTAGCCACTTTAACTATGCCACTTTGTCTACATACTCATCTCATATGTATATACTGCACTCAATACCATCTACTGTATCTTGCCTATGCCACTCTGTACCATCACTCACTCATATATCTTTATGTACATATTCTTTATCCCCTTACACTTGTGTCTATAAGGTAGTAGTTTTGGAATTGTTAGCTAGATTACTTGTTGGTTATTACTGCATTGTCGGAACTAGAAGCACAAGCATTTCGCTACACTCGCATTAACATCTGCTAACCATGTGTATGAGACAAATAAAATTTGATTTGATTTGATTATCTCTTGTCGAAACATAACTGGAACAACAATTTGACATACACTGGACCAATTGTCTTGCCCAGATGTGGGCAAGACAATTGTGTCACGACTTCCGCCTAAGTGAAGGTGCGGCGTTCGACGATCGATGTCATTTGTCTTGTCTTGTTTCCATACACACCTGGTTTACATTTCCCCAATCAATCTACTTGTATTTAACCCTCTGTTTCCCATCATGTTTTGTGAGTAAATGTTTCATGTTACGTGTTGTTAGTTTACACACTTTACTTTTATGTTCTGTTTTCTGAGCACGTTTGTTTTATGTAGTGCTCTCGTTTTTGGAACTATAAGAAAAGTGTGCCTGTTCACTATACTCTGCTCTCCTGCACCTGACTTCACCTCCAATACACCATTGACATCATGGACTACTATTTTAGCGAATTAGCAACTTTGCAACTACTTACTACATTTGAGCTACTTTGCACCTACTTAGTAGGTTAGCTAACCCTTCCCTTAACACTAACATTAACCCTTTAACCTAACTCTTAACCCCTAGCCTAGCTAACGTTAGTCACCTAGCTAATGTTAGCAACAACAAATTAGAATTCGCAACATATCATACATTTTGCAAATTCATAACATATTGTATGAATTGCAATTCATCACATATCATATGAATTGTAATTCGCAACATATACGGAATGGATGACAGACATCCACAAATTAATCCATACCATATGAAATGTAACATATCATATTAACTGGAGTGTACTGGATTTACATTACTATATGATATCTACCCTTGAGTCCAGGTTGCCCCCATAGGTGCAGATTACTGCCTTGAGTGAGTTACAATGGATTTATGCTCCAAATAACAAAATGCTAATTGACTAGGAGACATTCCAGAACTAGAGCTACATAAGAAGAAGAAGAAGAACACCCCACAGTAGCTGTCCTTTCTATATTTGTTCATTCATTTGCCATTGCCTCTCTACCCTCTGGTAGAGCCAACATGAAAGTTGCTGTTAAACCTACTCGCTAACAGTCCCATTAATCTATTAGGAGGATCTGGACTCCTCCAGCTAACGCTTCCTCACCTTCCTCCCAGGCAGTAGCATGCTAGCCCTGTCCCCATTCATATGGATGACTCATGCCATTCTATTATAGTTTAGACCCATGGGTTCTTCCCATAACAGTCCCTTTAACCTGGAGATGGCCAGCTTTACTCTTTAAGGTCAAAACCTGCACTTCAAAGAGGCCTATATCATAAACTATACCGTTAAAAACCAGCAAAATACTGCAATACAGTAGCAAACACATACTATATACACTCAAAACCTTGTGTTCATTTAACCTGGAGCTAGCAGCTACTGTCTTCAAGGTCTTTGTTTACGCCCATTCATCATCGTTCACACACTCTTAAGCCTTAGCCTCACCACACCCACACATGTAAACGTATGTGAGTCAGCATAGAATTGTCCTCCAGAAAGTACTCGCTCTACTTAAACTTTCTCCCAGTGAGCTTAGTCAATATCAACAGCAAAATACAGGGCAGCAATGTTTTTGAGAGCCATAGCAACAGTTTTGCAGTTGTCCATAGCTACAATAGTCTGTATCTTTCCAAAGGTCTGCGGTAGAAAATATTATCTATATACTGACCAGGGAAGCTCCATTCCATTATAGACAGACGCCTGTTACATGACAGACCAATCAGGACTCATCTGTTGGCATGGCCAACCACACCATTATCTCAGCCAATCATGGCTAGCCAGGAAGGATCCTGGAAGGATCCTTCCTGTATAGCTCAGTGCTTTCTCCTTGGCTAAACTAGGCTCATCATTTTACATTTTAGTTATATTTCCAGATCCCATACAAGTTTGTAATTAAGGTACATGAAAATTCACAAGAAGGCATTTCAAAATAAAATAAAGACATTTCAAAATAAAATAAAAACTAGCGTCAAAAGCTTCCGATCCTGTAATACTCACAGCCTTGTGTGAATACTATGGCCTTCACTATCAACAGAGTCCCCTGAGTTTATTAGCTGTACTTGCAAATCGTTACCCATATTTATAATTCAATCCATCCCCAAATGGCACTCTCCTCATATTTAATTATTTCTGATTCCCATTGGTCAGGGTGAAATCTCCCCCACTACAGCGCAGAGATTTATATAAAAGGTTACCGGAACACATGTCCTATTAACGTCTTATTAATGTTTCAATTAGCATTTGCCGAAATGGTGAGAGGGGGAATCAGAGAACAATTAAAATGATGTATTTCTGACACAGACATCCATTGAAGAGGGGGTCCACCACCATCAACGGCCGAACATTCCTCCAATACAAAACAGTTTGTTGCCTGTTCTTCCTCTTCCCCTCCTCCTGCAATCACAGCCATCGATCTCCATTCCTACACCAACCTCATTCTTTCAAAAGGCACTGCAGCTGCTTCTCCTGCAGAGGGACAGGCCTCATTGTGGCCCACAATTCCTATTCACTGTAACCTCTGGGACCATGGGACCAGTTCGGAAGCCCCACAACACTTTCACAGGGGGATTATATTGGCAGCTAACAAAATGTCTGCCTACAGAGTCCAGCACCATCAAATAGCAAAGGCTTTAGTTGCCACTAAGGCAACATCAAATCTCAGTTCAGACACATCGAACACCTTCAGAGAAGTCAGGGGAAAGCGAACAGCTATAATTTGGAGATCCTACAGAATTAGGGATCATGAATACAGTATATAGACTTTTGTTAGGAAAGAATGGATGTATACCTCATGTTTGTTTTAAACTCTGGACAATGGGGGCATTTAGTCCATTGAAATGCATCAGCTATTCAAGCTGGCTTGAAGGCCAAAGCTGTGGCCAGTCAACAATGGCACCATTAATTGTTTTAGGGAGGTCTGTCAGGTGTCTGGGCCATAAATATCCAAGGCCTAATGCGCTTTCTTCTCGCCAAATGCATTCAGTCTAGGGCGGGTATTCCCAAACTGGGGTACGCAATGCCGTTGGGGGTACTCAGACGCAGGAGAGCAGAACTTGATAATAGCCGGAGCAGTTTAATAGTAAAACCAATGGCATAAGATATACAAAGTGTGGGCACAATAACCCGACGCACACCAGTCAAACAAAATGTGCACAAGCACTTACAATAAACAATACCACAAAAAGGCATGGGGGGAACAGAGGGTTAAATACACAACACACAATGAGGGATATGAGAACCAGGTGTGTGGGAAAACGAGACAAAACAAATTGAAAATGAAAAATGGATCGGCGATGGCTAGAAGACCAGCGACGTCGACCGCTGAACACCACCCGAACAAGGAGAGGCATCGACTTCGGAAGAAGTCGTGACAGTAGACCTTACAGTGAAATGCTTACTTACAGGCTCTAACCAACTGTTGAGAAGCCTTTTTGTCCTAGACTTTGCATTCTAGGACAAAACAGTCTATGACTATGACTGGGGTGGCTGGGGTCTTTGACAATTTTTAGAGCCTTCCTCCGACACCGTCTGGTGTAGAGGTCCTGGATGGCAGGCAGCTTAGCCCCAGTGATGTACTGGGCTGTACGCACTACCCTCTGTAGTGCCTTGTGGTCAGAGGCAGAGCAACACTCGAGTGGTTTAAGGGGAAACATTTAGATGTCTTGGAATGGCCTAGTCAAAGCCCAGAACTCAATCCAATTGAGAATCTGTGGTATGACTTAATTAAAGATTGCTGTACACCAGCAGAACCCATCCAACTTGAAGGAGATGGAGACATTTTACCTTGAAGAATGGGCAAAAATCCTAGTGGCTAGATGTGCCGAGCTTGTAGAGACATACCCCAAGAGACTTGCATACCATAAGGGAACATTTTGACATTCCCCATATGGTTAGTGAGAAAGTCCATATTGCAAATGTACGGTCCCTTACCAGACGTCCGAAAACGTTTGGAAAATTCGCAGACGGCGTCGGGCCGTGCGGCAGGGCCGGATCTACCGGGAAGTCATCAAATGAACGCTCTCGGACATTCGGTTTCCGTTTTATAAAATAATACAATTTTGGTAATTTTTCCGCTGTCCCGGTAAATCCCACAAGAGGGCATAAGCAATCATATTGCAAATGTACAAAACATCACGAATCACGACGTGGCCTTATCTCCTAAACGGAAAATATTTTGAAGCCGAAACTTGGTGAGCGTAGGTTTGGCATAATGGGCAGTTGGCCCCTCAAAGGTTTTTGAGTTATGGCCATTTTTCTGGGATTAAAGGTCCAAAATGAAAATAGAGCAATAATTTTTCCACTTCACGTCAAAGTCAAGGAGCCTCCGGCGTCAACAAAAAAAGAACCAGCCATTTATGTATCGTCATTTAAGAGAAATCTTACAATGTCAAATTGGTGATGTTCAAAAATAGTTTTTTTTTAAACAGTTACAGATCCAGTTGCAGGGTGTTCATACAAATATTTTTAAAGTGTGCTGCGGAGCTCTGCGAGATTTCTGTGATTTTCTGAAATAACACACCCTCATGAAACCCTCCGTAAATAACTTAGTTCCTAACATAAAGACTTAAAACTCCAAATTCTATAATTGCCTACCCCAAGGAGGATATGTGTTCACCTTCAGCTTCCTGTGTAAACCGGAAGTGCCTTAAAATGGTGTCATAGGTGCTGTTTACTTCCGGCGCCGACTGAGATGGCCACCTCGCTTCGCGTTCAGGAAACTATGCAGTTTTTTGTTTATTTACGTGTTATTTCTTACATTGGTACCCCAGGTCATCTTAGGTTTCATTACATACAGTCGAGAAGAACTACTGAACATAAGAGCAGCGTCAACTCACCATCAGTACGACCAAGAATATGACTTTTGCGAAGCGGATCCTGTGTTCTGCCTTTCACCCAGGACAATGGAATGGATCCCAGCCGGCGACCCCAAAAAACGACTTCGAAAAAGGGGAAAACGAAGCGGTCTTCTGGTCAGACTCCGGAGACGGGCACATCGTGCACCACTCCTGGAGAGACTCTATCGGAGACGGTGCAGCCAGCTGGTTTCTCCACGCATCGCGCCGACAGAAACAATCATCTTTCTGGTAAGAAGAGGGGCGGGGGCGTATGCTTTATGGTTAACGTGACGTGGTGTGGCCACAACAACATACAGGAACTCAAGTCCTTCTGTTCACCTGATTTAGAATTCCTCACAATCAAATGTAGACCGCATTATCTACCAAGGGAATTCTCTTAGATTATAATCACAGCCGTATATATTCCCCCCCAAGCAGACACATCGATGGCTCTGAACGAACTTTATTTGACTCTTTGCAAACTGGAATCCATATATCCGGAGGCTGCATTCATTGTAGCTGGGGATTTTAACAAGGCTAATCTGAAAACAAGACTCCCTAAATTGTATCAGCATATCGATTGTGCAACCAGGGCTGGAAAAACCTTGGATCGTTGCTATTCCAACTTCCGCGACGCATATAAGGCCCTGCCCCGCCCTCCTTTCGGAAAAGCTGACCACGACTCCATTTTGTTGATCCCTGCCTACAGACAGAAACTAAAACAAGAAGCTCCCGCGCTGAGGTCTGTTCAACGCTGGTCCGACCAATCTGATTCCACACTCCAAGACTGCTTCCATCACGTGGACTGGGATATGTTCCGTATTGCGTCAGACAACAACATTGATGAATACGCTGATTCGGTGAGCGAGTTCATTAGAACGTGCGTTGAAGATGTCGTTCCCATAGCAACGATTAAAACATTCCCAAACCAGAGACCGTGGATTGATGGCAGCATTCGTGTGAAACTGAAAGCGTGAAACACTGCTTTTAATCAGGGCAAGGTGTCACGTTTTATCAAGGTGGGTGGAATCAGGCGCAGAGAGCAGGTTTCAGTGATTCGAACAGTTTATTCTCCGGCGCACAAAAAACATGGTCAACCCAACACACAGGGTGAATAATCCAACACAGGATCAAAATAGACCGGAGAATAAAACACAAGTACTACACCAAATGACATGAATACAAAAACAATCCCGCACAAAACAAGGGCGGGACAACCTACTACATATAAGGACGTTAATTAAACTAAAATACACACAGGTGAAACTAATAAGACAAAACCAACAGACAAACGAAAAAGGGATCGGTAGTGGCTAGTAGGACGGTGACGACGACCGCCGAGCACCGCCCGAATAGGCAGGAGAGCCAACTTCGGCGGAAGTCGTGACACAAGGTGACTGGAAACATGACCGAATACAAACAGTGTAACTATTCCCTCCGCAAGGCAATCAAACAAGCTAAGCGTCAGAATAGAGACAAAGTAGAATCTCAATTCAACGACACAAGAGGTATGTGGCAGGGTCTACAGTCAATCACGGATTACAAAGAGAAAACCAGCACCGTCACGGACCAGGATGTCTTGCTCCCAGGCAGACTAAATAACTTGCAGGCCCAGACGGCATCCCCAGCCGGGCCCTCAGAGCATGCGCAGACCAGCTGGCTGGTGTGTTTATGGACATATTCAATCAATCCCTATCCCAGTCTGTTGTTCCCACATGCTTCAAGAGGGCCACCATTGTTCCTGTTCCCAAGAAAGCTAAGGTAACTGAGCTAAACGACTACCGCCCCGTAGCACTCACTTCCGTCATCAAGAAGTGCTTTGAGAGACTAGTCAAGGACCATATCACCTCCACCCTACCTGACACCCTAGACCCACTCCAATTTGCTTACTGCCCAAATAGGTCCACAGACGATGCAATCTCAACCACACTGCACACTGCCCTAACCCATCTGGACAAGAGGAATACCTATGTGAGAATGCTGTTCATCGACTACAGCTCGGCATTTAACACCATAGTGCCCTCCAAGCTCGTCATCAAGCTTGAGACCCTGGGTCTCGACCCCGCCCTGTGCAACTGGGTACTGGACTTCCTGACTGGCCGCCCCCAGGTGGTGAGGGTAGGCAACAACATCTCCACCCCGCTGATCCTCAACACTGGGGCCCCACAAGGGTGCGTTCTGAGCCCTCTCCTGTACTCCCTGTTCACACACGACTGCGTGGCCACGCACGCCTCCAACTCAATCATCAAGTTTGCGGACGACACAACAGTGGTAGGCTTGATTACCAACAACGACGAGACGGCCTACAGGGAGGAGGTGAGGGCCCTCGGAGTGTGGTGTCAGGAAAATAACCTCACACTCAACGTCAACAAAACTAAGGAGATGATTGTGGACTTCAGGAAACAGCAGAGGGAACACCCCCCTATCCACATCGATGGAACAGTAGTGGAGAGGGTAGTAAGTTTTAAGTTCCTCGGCGTACACATCAAAGACAAACTGAATTGGTCCACCCACACAGACAGCATCGTGAAGAAGGCGCAGCAGCGCCTCTTCAACCTCAGGAGGCTGAAGAAATTCAGCTTGTCACCAAAAGCACTCACACACTTCTACAGATGCACAATCGAGAGCATCCTGTCAGGCTGTATCACCGCCTGGTACGGCAACTGCTCCGCCCACAACCGTAAGGCTCTCCATAGGGTAGTGAGGTCTGCACAACGCATCACCGGGGGCAAACTACCTGCCCTCCAGGACACCCACACCAACCGATGTAGGTGGGACCGAGAGATTGAAAAACAGCTTCTATCTCAAGGCCATCAGACTGTTAAACAGCCACCACTAACATTGAGTGGCTGCTGCCAACACACTGACTCAACTCCAGCCACTTTAATAATGGGAATTGATGGGAAATGATGTAAAATATATCACTAGCCACTTTAAACAATGCTACCTAATATAATGTTTACATACCCTACATTATTCATCTCATATGTATACGTATATACTGTACTCTATATCATCTACAGCATCCTTATGTAATACATGTATCACTAGCCACTTTAACTATGCCACTTTGTTTACATACTCATCTCATATGTATATACTGCACTCAATACCATCTACTGTATCTTGCCTATGCCGCTCTGTACCATCACTCATTCATATATCTTTATGTACATATTCTTTATCCCCTTACACTTGTGTCTATAAGGTAGTAGTTTCGGAATTGTTAGCTAGATTACTTGTTGGTTATTACTGCATTGTCGGAACTAGAAGCACAAGCATTTCGCTACACTCGCACTAACATCTGCTAACCATGTGTATGTGACAAATAAAATTTGATTTGATTTGATTTGTTTCCAAGGGTTAAAAAGGTCAGATCTTTTCAAAACTTCATATGTGTGATTAGGCAACCCCCATGAACTGTAAGTCAGTCATTTCTCCCAACAGATGTCAAAGAAAAGCTCTCTCTCACACACACACACACACACACACACACAGCAAGGATGGAGTGACAAAGTGCAGTGCTTAAAGACACCCAGAGCCTGCAATGGCATTTCCATATTCTCTAGGCCGTGCCGAGTTCAACGAGATGCCCCGCTTGACCGTAGCTCGCTCTGAGTGCAGCGACCGTGGAAAAAAGTAGGCCCAAAATGAAGCCTGCCCCACAACGTCATTTGCTTTTGTGTGACAATGAGAGAACCGTTAGGGTGAGAAGCACAATTCGACCTCATGTACGTTCATGAGGTCCTCCCGATTCGTGCAAGCCTAACCTTGACCATGTGGCATTAACCCTTAACAGTAAATCAGGGTTTTTTGATCTCACAGATTACAATGACTTCTCTCCCCATAGGAATACATTGCCTGCACCCCTAAATTCAACCTGAAGCCTATGTGGGTTATGAATGCCTTATGAACCTGTCTTCGATGACAGTCCATCAGGCCACTATGAGGTCAACCTGTGTCAATTCTAAGCTTCCTGGACCAACCGGAAGTGGTTAAAATCACCCTAAAAGTGTATATCCATACCCTACCTGCAGTTTGATAGAAATAGTGCATTCAACCCTGTGTAAATCAGTCAGTTTTTATGGTAAAGACTTAAAACTCAGGATTCTGTAAAAGCATACCCCAATGAGGTGTGTTGACTTATAGCTTCCTGTTCCAACCGGAAGTGCCATAATTGGTGTCACAGGGGCTGTTTCGAAGGGTTAAAAAAGTCAGATCTTTCCAAAACTTCATATGTGTGATTAGGCAACCCCCATGAACTGTAAATCAGTCATTTTTCCCATAACATTTCAAAGAAAAACTAAATCACACTCACACACAGCTTGGAAGGAGGGACACATTGGCGTGCGTAGAGACATACACTGCCTTTCATTAGTTAACCTTGTTGGAACTTTTAAAGAACCGTCAGACCTAGAGTTCCGAAACTTTAGAAACCTGTTCTAGACCTCAGGTCGATAGTGCGTGGTGAGTTACGTGGCTCTAGAAGGTTCTCGGACTGAGAAACAGCCTCGTACATTTGCAATAACTTCAATTCATTTTTGCATCACGAAAATGACAACATTTAGAAATGTCCCAGAGTCGCAAGACTAGGTGCATTGCGACCGTCTTGGCCCATATAGACCGACCCCAACGTTTCTGTCCGATAGCTCATTCAAGGACCGTGTAGCAAGTCATGGAAAAAAGTGGATTTTCAGCACCAATTAGAAATTACAAATGACCTATCGAGCCGAAACTTGGGATTCGGGGTTGCCTCAGCTAGGCCTACACATAACATCAGAACTGGACCCACAGCTGGAACGTAACTACGTGTTTTACGTTTTTATTATGGTTTGAATAGAAGGCGTTGTGAATTTTGGGCCAGCTCTGTAGTCTGTGATAGTTGGCTACTAAACGAGTTGGAAAAAGTGGGTTTGGTGTCAGTTTGTATCAGTTTGGTGTCAGAATGATATTTAATTGACTGATGGACAGTGACTTGCTGGTGACTATTGTCTATTTGCAATATGTTTAAACAGTGAGGTACCATCACCAAAGTGACATTCTGAAATCAACCCTAACGAGCGATGGAGAGGAACCAGAATCACTGCCCAGCCATCCCGAGTTCATCGGGCCAGTCAATTTTGCATTCCTGCAGGATTTTTATAGCATGACAAATTTGTGATGGTAAATGCCCATTGAAACATGTTGCACATGCACGTGCATTTGCAATATGATTCTATAGTGAAAAAAACATCACCAAATGGACATGATGAAATCAACACAACGAGCGATGGAAAGGAACAACTATCACTGCCCGGCCATCCTGTGTTCATCAGGCCAGTCAATTTTGCATTTCTGCAGGATTTTTGAGCACGTCAAATTTCTTATGGCATTTGGCCCCAAAAAAAGTGACTTTTGACATTGACTTTTGACTTCCTATGAAATCATGTTGCAAATGGACAAAACATATGCCTTATGCACAAGTAAAAAAATTAATAAAATAATGATAATAAAAGTTGACAGAAGTATAGTTTGAGCAAAGTATAGTTTGAGCAAAGTATAGTTTGACTTTTGAGCATGCCAAATTCGTGATGGTAAAATGCCCATTGAAACATATTGCAAATGCACGTGCACTTGCAATATGATTCAAAAGTGAAAAAACATCACCAGATGGACATGATGAAGTCAACACAATGAGAGATGGAAAGGAGCAACTATCACTGCCCGGCCATCCCGAGTTAATCGGGCCAGTCAATTTTGCATTTCTGCAGGATTTTTGAGCATGCCAAATTCGTGATGGTAAATGCCCATTGAAACATATTGCAAATGCACGTGCATTTGCAATATGACTCTATAGTGAAAAAAACATCACCAAATGGACATGATAAAATCAACACAATGAGTGATGGAAAGGAACAACTATCACTGCCCGGCCATCCCGAGTTCATCAGGCCAGTCAATTTTGCATTTCTGCAGGATTTTTGAGCATGTCAAATTTCTTATGGCATTTGGTCCCCAAAAAAGTTACTTTTGACTTTGACTTTTGACTTCCTATGAAATCATATTGCAAATGGACAAAACATATGCCTTATGCACAAGTAAAAAAATAAAATAAAATGACGATAATAAAATATGACGAAAGTATGTTTATACAGTTCTTATCCATGTGTAATTGACACAAAAATCGAAATAATTTTGAAAAACGGTCCAGAAAGCACTTTTTTTTGTAATAGTATTTTTATTGGAATTTCACAATTTTCACCCATATTAAGAGATACAACAACAGAGACAAAGCACACAGAACAAAAACAAGAAAAACAGCACCCACTTACACATATCTACGTGCATATATATACACATACATACATACACATACATACATATACCCATGCATATACACACACATACGCATACATACACGCACGCACACACACACATATACACACCCATACATACGTACACCCTGTTCCTCTTCCCGCTCGGTGCTTCTCTCACCCCATCACCATCATTGCGTCTCTCAATACATACATTTTAAACAAACTTACAAACAGAAATTAAACAAAAAGCTCAGTTTAAACCAAGAGGTTAGGTTCCACACATGGAACGTACAGTGTAGTTCTGAAATACATAGATCCCCGCCATTCTAAGAGAATCCTTGCAGCATAATAGCTGATACCTCAGGTTCTAGGTAATTTAGATAAGGTTCCCATACTTTGTAGAACTGGTCTGTTTTAGAATGCAATGTACATGTCAGATATTCCAGAGGCACCCATTCAAATAGTATCTTATGCCAATCTTTAATAGAAGGAACCTTATCACTAATCCATGGTAAAATGATGTTTTTCCTCGCTGCGAAGGTAAGGATGTTGTAAAGCCTCCTTTTACTGACAGAAGTAACATGCCTACTAGGGAGACCTAACAGTAAAGAAACTGGGTCCAATTCTAGATCAACCCCTAGGATCTTTTCAATTTCTTGCAGAACACCAGACCAGTATCTTTGTATTTTGGTACATGACCATAAACAATGTGTTAGGGTGCCTGTATCAGTTTTGCATTTAAGACACTGAGGGGAAGAGGAAGTGGGGCTAAAAGCATGTCTGCGATTTGGGGATATATGCAATCTGTGTATTATTCTTAATTGGATTGCTCTAGTACGGTTACATATAGATATTGTTTTTGCATATCTCCAAATGTCCTCCCACATCTCTTCGTCAATAGTAACAGACAATTCTTTCTCCCACACTTGTTTCACCCTCTGTGTGTTGACAGCAGAAAAGGACCTTAATGTATCATAAAACAGACATACAGACATTTTCCTTTGTGGGAAAAAAAGCATTCTTTCAATGACAGACACATCAGGGTTACCAATTAAGGTGGTGCTCTTCAGAATATAATGTCTTACTTGTAGGAAGCGGAAAAAGTCCTGCTTTGGGAGTCAATATTTCTCGACCATCTGCTCAAATGACAACAAAATCTTATCAGCAAATAAGTCATTTAGCCTGTGTATGCCCTTATTAAGCCATAAGTTAAAGCCAGCATCCAGCAATCCTGGACTGAAATCTGGGTTGTTAAGAATTGGGGTAAGAGCAGAGGGTAGTTTGGACCTTCCCAGGAAGCGTTGAACTGACCTCCATACTTTGAGTGTGTTAAGTGTAACGGGATTATTGCAGTGATCTTCTACAGACTTGAAACTTCTGAAAAATAAAAGATCCTGTAAGGGGTATTTTGAAAGAGAAGTCTCAATGTCTAACCAAATAGAGGAGTCATCATTTGTGATCCAGTCAGAAATATAACAAAGGTGGGCACACCATTGATAGAACCTGATATTGGGCAGGTCCAAGCCGCCCATAGAACTTGGCAGCTGCAATATTGCCATCTTAAGTCTTGGCTTGCGTTTACTCCATATAAAGGAACTTAGCCATCCATTTACAACCTTTATTACCTTATTGGAGAGTAATACTGGGATCATTTGGATTGGGTAAAGTAGTCTATGTAAAATGTTCATTTTCAAGAGGGATATTCTACCCAACCAAGAAATCGGGAGAGAGTTCCAGCGCTCCAGAACCTGTCTTATTGTATCAAACAAGGGAACGAAATTGGCTTTGTACATTAGCTGGAATTTAGGAGTTACAAATATACCCAGATACATGAAACCTGAGGGAGACCATTTAAAAGGGAAGGGGGGAAGGGGGGAGAAGTATTAGGTACAGAGTGTAGGCTACCAAGTGGCATAGCCTCTAAGGTTAATCTTGTAGCCTGAGAATTCGCTGAATAATTCAATAATATTAATAACAGATGTAATTGAAGTCTCGGGACTAGAGATGAATATCAGGACATCATCAGCATACAAGCTTATTTTATGGTGAACATCACCAATGAGCAGCCCCTGTATAGCAGGCATTACCCTGATGGCCTCGGCCAGTGGTTCCATAACAGGTGCAAAGAGGAGGGGGGATAAAGGACAGCCCTGTCTGGTACCTCTGTGTATAGAGAAGCTATTTGACCGTTGCCCATTAGTAAGGACAGCAGCCTGAGGATCATCATATAAAACTTTCACCCATTTTATAAAGTTGTCCCCCAGACCAAATTTATTTAGAGCAAATAATAGGTAAGACCACTCCACACGATCAAATGCTTTCTCAGCATCTAGGGAGAGCACAAGACCATCCACAGCACTTTGTTGGTAGGCTTGAACCGCCTGACGTTGTTGCATGACTTACGGCCCCTAATGAAGCCAGTTTGGTCTCCTTTCACAATTAGTGGCAGTGAGTCCTCTAATCTTGTGGCTAGAATTTTAGAAAGCAATTTTCTATCCACATTCAGAAGGGAAATTGGTCTGTACGAGGAACAAGACTCTGGACATTTTCCCTTTTTGAGAATAAGTGAAATGTTGGCTTCTCTCAGCGTTTGAGGGAGTTGGTCATTTGAAAATGAGTGGTTAAACATATCACGCAATGGCTCAAGGATCAGGCCATGGAACTCTTTATAGAACTCACTACAAAACCCCTCTGGTCCTGGGGCCTTACCATTTTGCAGATTCTTAATTGCGAACATTATCTCTTCCTTGGTAATAGGGGCATTAAGGAGGGACCTCTGCTCTTCAGAGATAGTAGGGAGCTCAATCTTACAAAAGAAGTTCTCCATTAATTTGGGTGCATCCTTAGGCAGTTCTGAGGCATAAAGGTTTGTATAAAATTTCTTAAATGAGTCACTTATCAATTTATTTTCATATAAATGATTACCATCAGAATTAGTAATAGTAGCAATTGACTGAGAGTCAGCCCTCTTTTTAGCTAGGTATGCCAAGTACTTTCCTGGTTTACCGCCATGTTCATATAGCTTTTGCCTGACAAATCTCATTTTCTTTTCAGCGTCCTGTGTTAGGAGAGAGTCTAACGTTGATCTAATGACTGATATTTCCTTTAATAGGGCAGGAGTGGGCGTTTTAATGTAGTCCTTCTCTTTAGTTCCTAATTCACCCTCTAACATTTTTTGCTTTTCCCGCTTTTTCTGTCTCTTAGTAGCTGTGTATGACATAATCAGACCCCTGGCATACGCTTTACAGGTCTCCCAAAGGAGCGAGGGGTTATCTGTTGATTGAGAGTTAATAGAGAAAAATGCTTTAAACTCTGTTATAAAATATGATGTGAATGTATGGTCTTTAAGAATGGTTGTGTTCAACCTCCAATGTCTTGACCGATTGAATGCCCCGTTGAGTTTTATGTCCAGGATCACCTCAGCATGATCAGATATGACTATGCTTCCTATCCTAGCAGATAAAACAGACTGCAAAGATGTCTTGGGCATAAAAAAATAATCTATTCTAGTCTGACATCCATGAGGTGCAGAGAAAAAAGTGAACTCTCTGTTGGAGGGATGGAAAGCTCTCCAGACATCCGCATACCCCAGATCATCACAAATAACTTTAAGTGACTTAGCTTGAGGAGAGAGTGAAGCTATACCACTGGGAAACCTATCAATAAGGGGGTTCAACAAGCAGTTAAAATCTCCTCCAACCACTGCAGTGTCTGAGTTTAATTCTGAAAAGTCTAGAAATGCCTTAGTGAGGAAATCAGGGGGGTGAGCAGGGGGGAAGTAAATATTCATTATGGAAATGTTCTGCCCTTGTAAAGTACCATTAATTATAACAAAGCGACCAAATTTATCTTTCACACAATTCAAGACCTTAAGTGGTAAGTTCTTTTTCACCAGAATTGCTACACCTCTACTTCTGGATGTAAATGATGAGAAAAACACTTGACCAAACCCTCCTTGTTGTAATTTCAGGTGCTCCTTATCATCCAAATGAGTTTCTTGCAACAGGGCAATATCAATATTTTATTTTTTCAAAAAAGACAGTACTTTCTTCCTTTTAATGGTGTTATGGCTCCCTCTAATGTTCCACGTACATACACGCAGTCTGTTATCTGCCATTGTATCTGGACCATTCAATATCCAGACTGGATCCTACTGTAAAAGTGGGGTGGTACCTTTTTCCATGTGTTGAACTCTCCTCTATCTCACTGAGCATAAACAAAAAATATGAACCCTGAACTCGAACTATACTAAACTCAAAAATTAAACATGGAAAAATCCAAAAGGGGGTTTTCCCACTAGCTAACATGCAGGGGATTTCAACTCTCCAATGTAGACTCTTAAGTCCGCATTGCCGCTCAATAGCCTCATCCTTTATATATATGGAAAAGAAAATCAATAGAAGAAGATTGAGGCTCTTCCACCTAAAACCAAGCCTGGGCACCAATATGGATTCACAAATATCTCAGCCTGAGCTATAGCGGCTATTACTTTAGCAAGAAAAACAATAAAGATACGAATATTACTGAGCCGGAGTACGTGAGGACTCACACCACTGTTTCATGATCAGATTCAACCAAAAATAAACAAAGTTATTCAATGCTGTGGAGGTGCAGCTTAAAGTTATTTATCCGAGAGAGTCAATAAACGCAGCAGCCTCTTCAGGTGTGTAGAGCTTTTTAGGTGATCCGTTGACCATAATCTTCAATGTGGCCGGGTACAACAGTGCGTAGTCCATCTTCATTCTCCTGAGTCGAGCCTTCGCCTCATCAAACGCTTTGCGTCTTCGTACAACCGCTGTGGAATAATCATTGAAGAATGAGACCTTTGGACCTTTATGTTGACTACCATCAGAGCCGATGTTTCTAGCCGCATCCATGACGCGCTGCTTGTCGGTGAAGTTGTGGAACTTTATAACCACCAGCCGTGGGCGCTGATTGGGACCGGGTATCGGTGCTTGAGAGCGATGGGCTCTGTCCAGCTTCACACGACCAGCCTTAGTGTCCATTTGTAGGTAGCCAGGGATCCATTCCTCAAATAATTTTACTGAACGTGTCCCTTCAGAATTTTCCGCGAGTCCCACAACATGAATATTGCATCTGCGTCCTCGATTATCCAAGTCGTCAATGTGCTCCGCCATTTCGCGCACCTGTTTCTCAAGTGCTTTTATCTTAGCGTCCATAGATGTAGTTGAAGTTTCCACTGCAGCAATTCTTCCTTCCGCCTCAACAACACGTTTCACAACGCTCTGTATTTCAGCTGAATGGCCTGCTATTGCTTCCTAGACCGTTCTTATCTTAGCATCGATCACTTTAGTAATGTTATCAGTCATCTTTTGAATCATCAGGTCCATTGTGCCTGGATCCGCAATGGTGTTAGCTTCGCTAACGTTAGCTAGCTCCTCATGCACATCCACAGGGGTGGTGGATTTGGTCGACTTCTTAGTAGTTCTATTGGGCATGTTGTCGGAGATTTTTGCGGAATAGTCGTCAAGACTCATTATATGGTAACTTATTTAGCCAATTCTACCACTTTTCAAGCTAGGAGATTAATGTAAGAATATAAATTTACGAATGCCACGAGAGCTCGCTGAAACACCGTGTTCTCTCTACGGCGCCATTTTGTCCCCCGAAAGCACTTTTTTACGGGTGTGTGAAGTTTTTTCTAAATTTCTGCTATTTTTGACTTTTGACTTCCTATGAAATCATATTGCAAATGGACAAAACATATGCGACAGCGTAGCCGTGGTTAGAGTGTTGGACTAGTAACCGCAAGGTTGCAAGTTCAAACCCTCGAGCTGACAAGGTACAAATCTGTCGTTCTGCCCCTGAACAGGCAGTTAACCCACTGTTCCTAGGCCGTCATTGAAAATAAGAATTTGTTCTTAACTGACTTGCCTAGTAAAATAAAGGTTAAAAAAAATGCCTTATGCACAAGTTAAATTAAATAAATAAAAAATATGATAATAAAATTGGACAAAAGTCTATTCATACAGTTCTTACACATGTGTAATTGACAAAAAAATTGAAAGAATTTTGAGAAACGGTCCAGAAAGCACTTTTTAAGGGGTTGCTAGTTTTTTTTTTTTTTTTCACTTTTTCAAAATTTTGCTTTTGGATGTTGACTTGTGTTGCATTTGCAATATGAAAAACCACGGTGGAGCGCGCCCGCCACCTGTTGGATTTTCAAAGTGTTACACCTGGCATTTGCCATATGGCATTTGCAATCAACTTTGAACGAAACGACGTCGAATTGAGTGGTATTGGACACCGTGTATATGGTTTGTCCAGTGCCAATGACTTCCCATTCATTTTTTGTCCATTTCAGGGGGGTGTTCCCTTACAGCTGTAATTTCTGCAAAAGGTGGCTCCACAAAGTATTGACTTTGGGGGGGGTGAATAGTTAGGCACGTTCAAGTTTTCTGTTTTTCTGTCTTATTTCTTGTTTGTTTCACACAATCATGTTGTGTAAATCAAATGATACAACCCCCCCAAAAAATCTATTTTAATTCCAGGTTGTAAGGCAACAAAATAGGAAAAATGCCTAGGAGGTGAATACTTTCGCAAGCCACTGTATGTATGTATATATACTGTATATTATTTTACTGCTTTAGGGATGTAATTATTGTTTGGATAACCTTATTTACTATTATGTATTTTTTTTAATTTTTTTATTTTTTTATTTATTTTTTTATTTATTTATTTTTATTTTATTTTATTTTTTATGTACTTTTTATTTTTTCACTATTTATGTGATGCGCAATGCAGAGAACACCGGAAGAAGAATTATTATTTAATTACCAAGGTGAAATATTGTTACGTGTCAATTAATCCCATAAGGGATGAGTTGCCAATTGGCGATTTGACGGAAACTTTTTTTTAAATGTATTCATTCACTACTTGAGTAAAAGTCTAAAAGTGTTTGTTTTAAAAAAATACTTATGTATCAAAAGTAAATGTAATTTCAAAAATATACTTAAGTATCAATTAAAATTCCTTATATTAAGCAAACCAGATGGCACCATTTTCTTGTTTTTTTAATTTACGGAAAGCCAGACATGTTTACAAATGAAGCATTTGTGATTAGTGAGTCCACCAGATTAGAGGCAGTAGGGATGACCAAGGATGTTCTCTTGATGTGAATTTGACAATTGTCCTGTCCTGCTAAGCATTCAAAATGTAACAAGTACTTTCAGGTGTCAGGGAAAATGTGTGTAGTAAAAAGTATGTTATTTTATTTTGCATGTAGAAAATGTTAAAGTTGTCAAAAATATAAATAGTAAAGTAAAGTACAGATACTCTGCAAAACAACTAAAGTAGTACTTTAAAGTATTTGTACTTAAGTAATTTACACTACTGCTACTGGGCAGCATCCTGAGGCTATTGAATGTGATCAGCCTGCAAGGAATAGAGCCCACCCAGTCTTGATTATTATATAATACACTGACTGCTAATCTGCCTGCAAGGAGCTTTACCTTTGCAACAGCCTAGGATAAGTAGAATCCTCTGATCAAACTCTGAGGCTGAAATTGAATCTGATTAGCCTGTCAGGAATGGAGCTCACCCACTCTTTAAATGTAAATATGATCCATAAAACATTTGTCCCTTACAATTATACACATATCAGTTATGCAATGCTAACAACCAGCATTGGGGTGGCGGGTAGCCTAGTGGTTAGAGCATTGGGCTTGTAACCGTAAATGGTTGCAAGATCAAATCCCTGAGCTGACAAGGTAAACATCTGTCGTTCTGCCCCTGAACACGGCAGTTAACCCACTGTTCCTAGGCCATCATTGAAAATAATAATTTCTTCTTAACTGACTTGCCTAGTTAAATAAAGGTAAAATAAAAAAATATAGAGCCAGCTATCTAGCTAACACTAGCCATGTTACAGTGCCTTCAGAACGTATTCACACCGCTTGACTTTTTCCAAATGTTGTTGTGTTACAGCCTGAATTTAAAATGGAATACATTTAGATTTATTTTGTCACTGGCCTACACAAATGTTCATAATGTCAAAGTACAATGATGTTTTTCATATGTTTTACAAATTAATAAAAAATTAAAAGCTGAAATGTCTTGAATCAATAAGTATTCAACCCCTTTGTTTTGGCAAGCCTAAATAAATTCAAGATAAAAATAACTTGCATGGATTCACTCTGTGTGGAATAACAGTTTTGAACATGATTTTTGAATGACTACCTCATCTCTGTATGATTTTTGAATGACTACCTCATCTCTGTAACCCCACACATACAATTATCTGTAAGGTCACTCAGTTGAGCAGTGAATTTCAAACACAAATTCAACCACAAAGACCAGGGAGGCTTTCCAATGCCTCACAAAGATATTCAGCTATTGGTATATAATAATACATTTAAAAAAGCATACATTGAATATCCCTTTGAGTGTGGTGAAGTTATAAATTGCACTTTGGATGGTGTATCAATACACGCAGTCACTACAAAGATACAGGTGTCCTTCTTAACTCAGTTGCCAGAGAGGAAGGAAATGTTCCTGAGTGGCCAAATTATAGTTTTAACTTAAATCTACTTGAAAGTCTATGGCAAGACCTGAAAATGATTTCTAGCAATGATCAACAACAAATTTGACAGAGCTTGAAGAATTTTGAAAATAATAATGGGCAAATGTTGCACAATCCAGGTGTGGAAAGCTCTTACAGATTTACCCAGAAAGACACAGCTGTAATCCACAAAATATTGACCGAGGTGTGTGAATGCTTATGTAGATCAGATATTTTTGTATTTAATTTTCAATACATTACAAAACATTTTTTTTTAAAGTACTTTGTCAATATGGAGTATTGTGTGTAGATGGGTGGCCAAATTTAGGCTGTAACACAACAAAATATGGATCAAGGGGTATGTATACTTAGTCTATCCCTTAGTGTAGCAATCAATAAAACCTATGCGCTGATCCAAGTGGGCTCTGAGGAAGGGGTAGAAGGGTCAGGAGGAAGGGGTGCGGTGTCAGGAGGAAGGTGTGTGGGGGGGTGTCAGGAGGAATGTTGGGGGTACAGGAGGAAGGGAGGAGGGTGTCAGGAGGAAGGGGTGGGAGGTCAGGACCTAAGGACGTTAGATTGAGGTTGGAAAGGTACAGGGAGGAAGAGGTGGGGGGTGTCAGGCAGATAATGGTCTTGGTCTGAAGATCCACACCTTTAGGAGAAACTATTATCCTCACGGCAGGAGAGTAATCGGATCGACCCAGCGCCGGGGCCCTGCCGCCCTGCATGCAGCCCACACACAGCCCATCTGCATGGGGCTCAGAGTAGTCCCTGGATGGGGCTTGGATGAGGACTGTGGAGCTGGGAAGCAGCACACAGGAGTAGTGGATAAAGCATCTCCCACAACGTGTTTTAAGGTCACAGTCATTTGGAGGTGATGAGCCCCAAGAATAACACATTATCTGACAAGAGACACTGATTTCACTCAAGAATAAGACTGGGAATCAGTCAGAGCCTTTGAGACACTTTTGTCTCATGAGGTTACTATGCCTTTCTGCCACTAAAAGGTTAAGATTTGAACCCATACTTTTGGAGATTAGCAATGTCAAAGAAAAGGGGTGTGCATTTTGCTTGTCATGCATCAAAGAGGTCAAAATCAAATCAAATGTTAGTTGTCACATGTGCCGAATACAACAGTAAAATGCTTACTTGCAAGCTCTTAACCAACAATGCAGTTTTAAGAAAATACATTAAAAAAGCAAGAGATAAAAATAACAAATAATTAAAGAGCAGCAGTAAAATAACAATAGTGAGGCTATATACAGGGTGTACCGGTACTGAGTCAATGTGCGGGGCCACTGGTGTCGAGGGAATTGAGGTATAGTTATTAAAGTGACGATGCATAGATAATAACAGAGAGTAGCAGTGGCGTAAAAGGGGGAGGGCAATGCAAATAATCTGGGTAGCCATTTGATTAGATGTTCAGGAGCTTATGACTTGGGAGTAGAAGCTGTTTAGAAGCCTCTTGGACCTAGAGTTTTCAACTATTTTTAGGGCCTTCCTCTGACACTGCCTGGAAGAGATCCTGGAGAGCAGGAAGTTTGGCCCCGGTGATGTACTGGGCCGTACACACTAGAGGTCGACCAATTATGATTTTTCAACTCCGATACCGATTATTGGAGGACCAGAACGCCGATACCGATTAATCGGCCATTTTTTTTTGACAATTACAACAATGACAACAATACTGAATTCACACTTATTTTAACTTAATATAATACATCAATAAAATCTATTTAGCCTCAAATAAATAATGAAACATGTTCAATTTGGTTTAAATAATGCAAAACCAAAGTGTTGGAGAATAATGTAATATGTGCCATGTATGTGTCATGTAAAAATGTGTGCCATGTAAAATATGTGCCATGTAAAAAAGCTAAAGTTTAAGTTCCTTGCTCAGAACATGAGAACATATGAAAGTTGGTGGTTCCTTTTAACATGAGACTTCAATATTCCAAGGTAAGAGGTTTTAGGTTGTAGTTAATATAGTATTTATAGGACTATTTCTCTCTATACCATGTGTATTTCATATACCTTTGACTATTGGATGTTCTTATAGGCACTATATAGTATAGGCACTCTGTGTTGCTGTCTGTTCACACTGCTATGCTTTATCTTGGCCAGGTCGCAGTTGTAAATGAGAACTTGTTCTCAACTAGCCTACCTGGTTAAATAAAGGTGAAATAAAAATTAAAAAAAATTAAAAATTGCCACTATAGTATTGCTTCCGTCCCTCTCCTCGCCCCTACCTGGGCTCGAACCAGGAACACATCGACAACAGCCACACTCGAAGCAGCGTTACCCATCGCTCCACAAAAGCTGCGGCCCTTGCAGCGCAAGGGGAATAACTACTCCAAATCTAAAAGCGAGTGATGTTTTAAACGGTATTAGCGCACACCCAGCTAACTAGCTAGCCATTTCACATTGGTTACACCAGCCATTAGGCTTGAAGTCATAAACAGCGCTGTGCTTGTGAAGAGCTGCTGGCAAAACGCACTAAAGTGCTGTTTGAATGATTATGGGCCTGCTGCTGCTCAGTCAGACTGCTCTATCAAATCAGACTTAATTATAACATAATAACACACAGAAATACAAGCCTTTGGTCATTAATATGGTCAAAATCCGGAAACTATCATTTCGAAAACAAAACATTTATTATTTCAGTGAAATACGGAACCGTTTGGTATTTTATCTAACGGGTGGTATCCCTAAATCTAAATATTCTTGTTACATTGCACAACCTTCAATGTTATGTCATAATTACGTAAAATTCTGGCAAATTAGTTCGCAATGAGCCAGACAGCCCAAACTGTTGCATATACCCTGACTCTGCGTACAATGAACGCAAGAGAAATTACACAATTTCACCTGGTTAATATTGCCTGCTAAACTGGATTAGTAGTTATAACTAGTGATTATGATTGATTGTTTTTTATAAGATAAGTTTAATGCTAGCTGGAAATTTACCTTGGCTTCTACTGCATTCGGGTAACAGGCAGGCTCCTCGTTTAGTGCAATGGTTAGAGCGTTGTACTAGTTAACTGTACGGTTGCAAGATTGGATCCCCTGAGCTGACAAAGTGAAAATCTGTCGTTCTGCCCCTGAACAAGGCAGTTAACCCACCGTTCCTAGGCCGTAATTGAAAATAAGAATGTGTTCTTAACTGACTTGCCTAGTTAAATAAAGGTATAAAAAAAATGGAAATCGGCGCCCCAAAATACTGATTTCCGATTGTTATGAAAACTTGAAATCGGCCCTAATTAATAGGCCATTCCGATTAATCGGTCGACCTCTAGTACACACTACTCTCTGTAGTGCCTTGCAGTCGGAGGCCGAGCAGTTGCCATAACAGGCAGTGATGCAACCAGTCACTCTCGATTGTGCAGCTGTAAAACCTTTTGAGGATCTGAGGACTCATGCCAAATCTTTTTAGTTTCCTGAGGGGGAATAGGCTTTGTTGTGCCCTCTTCACGACTGTCTTGGTGTATTTGGACCATTCTAGTTTGTTGGAACTTGAAGCTCTCAACCTGCTCCACTACAGCCCCATCGATGAGAATGGGGGAGTGCTCAGACCTCCTTTTTCTGTAGTCCAAAATCATCTCATTAGTCTTGGTTACATTGAGGGATAGGTTGTTATTCTGGCACCACCCTGTCAGGTCTCTGACCTCCTCCCTATAGGTTGTCTCGTCGTTGTCGGTGATCAGGCCTACCACTGTTGTGTCTTCTGCAAACTTAATGAGGGTGTTGGAGTCGTGCCTGGCCATGCAGTCGTGGGTGAACATGGAGTACAGGAGGGGACTGAGCACGCACCCCTGGGAAGCTCCAGTGTTGAGGATCAGCGTGGCAGATGTGTTCCTACCTACCCTCACCACCTGGGAGCGGCCCATCAGGAAGTCCGGATCCAGTTGCAGAGGGAGGTGTTTAGTCCTAGGATTCTTAGCTTAGTGATGAGCTTTGAGGGTACTATGGTGTTGAACGCTGAGCTGTAGTCAATGAATAGCATTCTCACATAAGTGTTCTTTTTGTCCAGGTGGGAAAGGGTAGTGTGGAGTGCAACTGAGATTGCATCATCTGTGGATCTGTTTGGGCGGTATGCAAATTGGAGTGTGTCTAGGGATTCTGGGATAATGGTGTTGATGTGAGCCATTACCAACCGTTCAAAGCATTTCATGGCTACAGACGTGAGTGCTACGGGTCTGTAGTCATTTAGGCAGGTTGCCTTTGTGTTCTTGGGCAAAGGAACTATTGTGGTCTGCTTGAAACATGTTGGTATTACAGACTCAGACAGGGAGAGGTTGAAAATGTCAGTGAAGACATTTAACAGTTGGTCAGCGCATGCTCGGAGTACACATCCTGGTAATCAATCTAGCCCTGCGGCCGTGAATGTTGACCTGTTTAAAGGTCTTATTCACATCGGCCTTGGAGAGCGTGATCACACTGTTGTCCAGAAGAGCTGATGCTATCATGCATGTTTCAGTGTTACTTGCCTTGAAGCCAGCATAGAAGTTATTTAGCTTTCCTGGTAGGCTTGTGTCACTTGGCAGCTCTCGCCTGTGCTTCCCTTTGTAGTCTGTAATAGTTTGCAAGCCCTGCCACATCCGACGAGCATCGGAGCCGGTGTAGTACGATTCGATCTTAATCTTGTATTGATGCTTTGCCTGTTTGATGGTTCGTCAGAGGGCATAGCAGTATTTCTTATATGCTTCTGTGTTAGAGTCACACTCCTTGGAAGCGGCAGCTCTACCATTTAGCTCAGTGCGAATGTTGCCTGTAATCCATGGCTTCTGGTTGGGGTATGTACCTACAGTCACTGTGAAGACGACATCATCAATACACTTTTTGATGAAGCCAGTGGTCACTGGTCATTGCTATCACTGGTCATTACTATCAGTTAAATTGTGAGAACACTCATTCCCCTCTCCATCTCCCTCCACCATCACATGTCCAGTAGACCCGGCAATTTCCTTTTGTGGTGCGCACAACGGAACTTTGATCGCCCTGCTGAAATTAAGGGGACAAACAATGCTTTGCATTCATGGTGCGTTGCTGCAGCCCCAATGAGACAAGAACCGGAGACCAAACCCCCCCCCCCGTAAATGTCATTGATGCTAGACAGATGATATCATAACCATTGGAGATGTCCTGATAATGCTGACCTGGAAACAGGGCTCTCTGAGGATCCTCTGTCTGGAGAAGAGCCCCCATGCCGTCAACCTGCCATCTCCAGCAGCAATCAGACACTGACCCATGGGCACCTCTCTCAGCTCTCAAAGCCCCAAAACGAGCCTCTGTGGCTGGGGAACAGACGCCGTTGACCTCCCCTCCTCTCTCTGGAGGATAAAAGCGCTGATAGCCGGGACTAGTAATTAAAGAGTCTGGCCTTTTAAAGCCTCCATTATTGTCAGCGCTAGCAGGGCAGTGAATCTCCCCGGGCCTCTCCATGGACGTGCATTATGGCAGGGCTGATTAGTTGACCTAAACTCCCTGCCCGCAAGTGATTTATTTTACCCTTGCAGAGGTAAGCTACCTGACCTCTCTGATCCTAATAGAGGTTTAAGAAGAGTGACAAGAGAAGGCCAAAGTTTGCCCGGCGTTGTAAGGAAGGTTGCCAATCTGTTAGGTTGTCTGTCAAACTGTGGTAGGAGTTGAAGTATGATACAATCAAAAGTATTTCCTTCAACAAAGGACTACTTTATGAGATCCACTTTTTTAATCTGTCTTTGAATCTAACTCAAATGTGTCTCTATCTTCCTCTCTGGTGGGGTGGCAGGTAGCCTAGTGATTAAGTGCGCTGGACCAGTAACCGAAAGGTGGCTGATTCGAATCCCAAAGCAGACTAGGTGAAAAGTCTGTTGTGCCCTTGAGCAAAGTGCTTAACCCTAATTGCTCTGGATAAGTGTGTCTGAGAAATTACTAAAATGTAAAATGGTGCAAAGCCTTTTAGTGGAATTTACTATGGACTTAAAATGATCAGATCAATTGTTCCGGAGCTATAGTAATTCAGCTGGACCACAGTCCAAATACCAAAAATGTGCTGTGGATAGCTAAAATCACAGGAGCATATCACTTTAAATGTCAGTTCCCATGGTAACTGAGGTATGCTCCGAGACAAGGGAATAGAATTTTATGAAATATGCAATATCTTCCACAACTTTCTTCCTGGAATATTCTTTCATTTCACTGTCTTTATTCCAGTGGTGATACAAGACATTTTGATTTTAATCTTGTGACTCACTCAGGTTGGAGTCACAGTTATCACTGTCAATCAACTCTTAGCTATATATATAATCAAAAAGAGTGAAAGACATTGGCCCCACAGGCAATTAATTGTGATAATCTGTTCTGGTGTGAATACCTATATTGGGGCTATTTCTCAAAACAAAGTGACTCACATGACTTATGTAATGAGGACATGGAGTGCTATCCATAACAGGGTGTTATAGATAGCACTGTCCTCCATTCATGCATTTTAGGAGGGAGCTCCATCTTTATATTAAGCTGTGTGCTTTATCACAGTACATAATGCATGCAACAGTGCAAACATAATTCACCCTGATAAATTAGAGCCATTATCATAATCTTTACCAGGGGGCCAAGGGCCTAGAACCAACATGCTCTAGGTGAGGTCGAGCTGAAGGTATTGTTCTCGTGTGTAGGAAAGCAGCGAAGGTCACCCAAGCGTTGAGAGTTGATAAGTGGACAATGGTTTTGCCCAGATGCATGAGCACTTTAGTGAGAGCTGGACACATGCGAATGAAGGCAGAGTAGCACTTATGTTGAATAACAGCTGTCATACTTTATTTCTGAGCGAGGAGGTGGAGACGTAAGCGTGGAGGTGTGTAGAAAAAGTAGTCTTACTCTGTGATCAGTTGGAATATAAATCGAACACAAGGGTGTCGGCGTGAAAGCCGCTACTACCTTCCAAAAACGTCTGGATCGGGGCCTACGACAGCAAACTTTGTTTCTGTACTTACTGTTGTTAATGTGTGAATGTTTTTGCTGTATGTACAGTGCCTAGTTAAAGTCTACACACCCCTTGCAAAGTATTCACATTTTGCTGCCTTAAAAGCAATCTAAAAACAGATTGTATTAGAAATAAATATGTGGGTCTTTCTATAAACTAGGGTATTATTGGGGATTTCCTACACTGGACAACTTGAAACAGCTGTTGATATGTCATTGATAACAATCAGCAAAATATTTTCATGGTCATTACAATAAGATATAAGGGAGGGATCATAACTATATTCAATAAAATTCACGAGTTGATTTAAAAGCTGTTTAACCCTTTATCATGGTTGGTGTCTTCACAGATTTAACGGTTTTCTTCTGGTGAAAGAGAGGCGGACCAAAACGCAGTGTGGTTATTTATAAACATCTTTAATCAAATCAAATTTATTTATATAGCCCTTCGTACATCAGCTGATATCTCAAAGTGCTGAACAGAAACCCAGCCTAAAACCCCAAACAGCAAGCAATGCAGGTGTAGAAGCACGGTGGCTAGGAAAAACTCCCAAGAACGGCCAAAACCTAGGAAGAAACCTAGAGAGGAACCAGGCTGTGGGGTGGCCAGTCCTCTTCTGGCTGTGCCGGGTGGAGATTATAACAGAACATGGCCAAGATGTTCAAATGTTCATAAATGATCAGCATGTTCGAATAATAAGAAGGCAGAACAGTTGAAACTGGAGCAGCAGCACGGCCAGGTGGACTGAAGACAGCAAGGAGTCATCATGTCAGGTAATCCTGGGGCATGGTCCTAGGGCTCAGGTCCTCCGAGAGAGAGAAGGAGAGAATTAGAGAACGCACTTAGATTCACACAGGACACCGAATAGGACAGGAGAAGTACTCCAGATATAAAAAAACTGACCCTAGCCCCCCGACACAAACTACTGCAGCATAAATACTGGAGGCTGAGACAGGAGGGGTCAGGAGACACTGTGGACCCATCCGAGGACACCCCCGGACAGGGCCAAACAGGAAGGATATAACCCCACCCACTTTGCCAAAGCACAGCCCCCACACCACTAGAGGGATATCTTCAACCACCAACTTGCCATCCTGAGACAGGGCCGAGTATAGCCCACAAAGATCTCCGCCATGGCACAACCCAAGGGGGGGGCGCCAACCCAGACAGGATGACCACATCAGTGAATCAACCCACTCAGGTGACGCACCCCTTCCAGGGACGGCATGAGAGAGCCCCAGTAAGCAAGTGACTCAGCCCCTGTAATAGGGTTAGAGGCAGAGAATCCCAGTGGAAAGAGGGGAACCAGCCAGGCAGAGACAGCAAGGGCGGTTCGTTGCTCCAGAGCCTTTCCGTTCACCTTCCCACTCCTGGGCCAGACTACACTCAATCATATGACCCACTGAAGAGATGAGTCTTCAGGAAAGACTTAAAGGTTGAGACCGAGTTTGCGTCTCTGACATGGGTAGGCAGACCGTTCCATAAAAATAGAGCTCTATAGGAGAAAGCCCTGCCTCCAGCTGTTTGCTTTGAAATTCTAGGGACAATTAGGAGGCCTGCGTCTTGTGACCGTAGCGTACGTGTAGGTATGTACACGGCAGGACCAAATCAGAGAGATAGGTAGGAGCAAGCCCATGTAATGCTTTGTAGGTTAGCAGTAAAACCTTGAAATCAGCCCTTGCTTTGACAGGAAGCCAGTGTGGAGAGGCTAGCACTGGAGTAATATGATCACATTTTTTGGTTCTAGTCAGGATTCCAGCAGCTGTATTTAGTTAGCACCAACTGAAGTTTATTTAGTGCTTTATCCGGGTAGCCGGAAAGTAGAGCATTGCAGTAGTCTAACCTAGAAGTGACAAAAGCATGGATTAATTTCTCTGCATCATTTTTGGACAGAAAGTTTCTGATTTTTGCAATGTTACGTAGATGGAAAAAAGCTGTCCTTGAAATGGTCTTGATATGTTCTTCAAAAGAGAGATCAGGGTCCAGAGTAATGCCGAGGTCCTTCACAGTTTTATTTGAGACGACTGTACAACCATTAAGATTAATTGTCAGATTCAACAGAAGATATCTTTGTTTCTTGGGACCTAGAACAAGCATCTGTTTTGTCCGAGTTTAAAAGTAGGAAGTTTGCAGCCATCCACTTCCTTATGTCTGAAAAACATGCTTCTAGCAAGGGCAATTTTGGGGCTTCACCATGTTTCATTGAAATGTACAGCTGTGTGTCATCCGCATAGCAGTGAAAGTTAACATTATGTTTTCGAATAACATCCAAGAGGTAAAATATATAGTGAAAACAATAGTGGTCCTAAAACGGAACACCGAAATTTACAGTTGGTTTGTCAGAGGACAAACCATTCACAGAGACAAACTGATATCTTTCCGACAGATAAGATCTAAACCAGGCCAGAACTTGTCCGTGTAGACCAATTTGGGTTTCCAATCTCTCCAAAAGAATGTGGTGATTTGATGGTATCAAAAGCAGCACTAAGGTCTAGGAGCACGAAGACAGATGCAGAGCCTCTGTCCGATGCCATTAAAATGTCATTTACCACCTTCACATGTGCCGTCTCAGCGCTATGATGGGGTCTAAAACCAGACTGAAGCATTTCGTATACATTGTTGGTCTTAAGGTAGTAAGTTGCTGCGCAACAGCCTTTTCTAAAATTTGAGAGGAATGGAAGATTCGATATAGGCCGATAGTTTTTTATATTTTCTGGATCAAGGTTTGGCTTTTTCAAGAGAGGCTTTATTACTGCCACTTTTAGTGAGTTTGGTACACATCCGGTGGATAGAGAGCCGTTTATTATGTTCAACATAGGAGGGCCAAGCACAGGAAGCAGCTCTTTCAGTAGTTTAGTTGGAATAGGGTCCAGTATGCAGCTTGAAGGTTTAGAGGCCATGATTATTTTCATTGTGTCAAGAGATATTACTAAAACACTTGAGCATCTCTTGATCCTAGGTCCTGTGAGAGTTGTGCAGACTCAGGACAACCGAGCTTCGAAGGAATACGCAGATTTAAAGAGTCCGTAATTTGCCTTCTAATAATCATAATCTTTTCCTCAAAGTTCATGAATTTATCACTGCTAAAGTGAAAGTCATCCTCTCTTGGGGAATGCTGCTTTTTAGTTAGCTTTGCGACAGTATCAAAAAGGAATTTCGGATTGGTCTTATTTTCCTCAATTAAGTTAGAAAAATAGGATGATCGAGCAGCAGTAAGGGCTCTTCGGTACTGCCTTTCCAAGCTAGTCGGAAGACTTCCAGTTTGGTGTGGCGCCATTTCCGTTCCAATTTTCTGGAAGCTTGCTTCAGAGCTCGGGTATTTTCAGTGTACCAGGGAGCTAGTTTCTTATGAGAAATGTTTTTAGTTTTTAGGGGTGCAACTGCATCTAGGGTATTGCGCAAGGTTAAATTGAGTTCCTCAGTTAGGTGGTTAACTGATTTTTGTCCTCTGGCGTCCTTGGGTAGACAGAGGGAATCTGGAAGGACATCAAGGAATCTTTGTGTAGTCTGTGAATTTATAGGATGACTTTTGATGTTCCTTGGTTGGGGTCTGAGCAGATTATTTGTTGCAATTGCAAACGTAATAAAATGGTGGTCCGATAGTCCAGGATTATGAGGAAAAACATTAAGATCCACAACATTTATTCCATGGGACAAAACTAGGTCCAGAGTATGACTGTGACAGTGAGTAGGTCCAGAGACATGTTGGACAAAACCCACTGAGTCGATGATGGCTCCGAAAGCCTTTTGGAGTGGGTCTGTGGACTTTTCCATGTGAATATTAAAGTCACCAAAGATTAGAATATTATCTGCTATGACTACAAGGTCCGATAGGAATTCAGGGAACTCAGTGAGGAACGCTGTATATGGCCCAGGAGGCCTGTAAACAGTAGCTATAAAAAGTGATTGAGTAGGCTGCATAGATTTCATGACTAGAAGCTCAAAAGACGAAAACTTCATATTTTTTTTTTTTTTGTAAATTGAAATTTGCTATCGTAAATGTTAGCAACACCTCCGCCTTTGCGGGATGCACGGGGGATATGGTCACTAGTGTAGCCAGGAGGTGAGGCCTCATTTAACACAGTAAATTCATCAGGCTTAAGCCATGTTTCAGTCAGGTCAATCACCAATCACATCAAGATTATGATCAGTGATTAGTTCATTGACTATAATTGCCTTTGAAGTAAGGGATCTAACATTAAGTAGCCCTATTTTGAGATGTGAGGTATCATGATCTCTTTCAATACTGACAGGAATGGAGGTGGTCTTTATCCTAGTGAGATTGCTAAGGCGAACACCGCCATGTTTAGTTTTGCCCAACCCAGGTCGAGGCACAGACACGGTCTCAATGGTGATAGCTGAGCTGACTACACTGACTATGCTAGTGGCAGACTCCGCTATGCTGGCAGGCTGGCTAACAGCCTGCTGCCTGGCCTGCACCCTATTTCATTGTGGCGCTAGAGGAGTTAGAGCCCTGTCTATGTTGGTAGATAAGATGAGAGCACCCCTCCAGCTAGGATGGAGTCCGTCACTCCTCAGCAGGTCAGGCTTGGTCCTGTTTGTGGGTGAGTCCCAGAAAGAGGGCAATTATCTACAAATTCTATCTTTTGGGAGGGGCAGAAAACAGTTTTCAACCAGCGATTGAGTTGAGAGACTCTGCTGTAGAGCTCATCACTCCCCCTAACTAGGAGGGGACCAGAGACAATTACTCGATGCCGACACATCTTTCTAGCTGATTTACACGCAGAAGCTATGTTGCGCTTGGTGATCTCTGACTTTCATCCTAACATCGTTGGTGCCGACGTGGATAACAATATCTCTATACTCTACACTCGCCAGTTTTAGCTTTAGCCAGCACCATCTTCAGATTAGCCTTAACGTCGGTAGCCCTGCCCCCCGGTAAACAGTGTATGATCGCTGGATGATTCGTTTTAAGTCTAATACTGCGGGTAATGGAGTCGCCAATGACTAGAGGTTTCAATTTGTCAGAGCTAATGGTGGGAAGCTTCGGCGTCTCAGACCCCGTAACGAGAGGAGTAGAGACCAGAGAAGACTCGGCCTCTGACTCCGACTCGCTGCTTAATGGGGAAAACCGGTTGAAAGTTTCTGTCGGCTGAATGAGCGACACCGGTTGAGCGTTCCTACAGCATTTCCTTCCAGAAACCGTGAGAAAGTTGTCCGGCTGCGGGGACTGTGCCAGGGGATTTATTCTACTATCTGTACTTACTGGTGGCACAGACGCGGTTTCATCCTTTTCTACACTGAAATTACCCTTGCCTAACGATTGCGTCTGAAGCTGGTCTTGCAGCACAGCTATCCTCGCCGTAAGGCGAGTACAGCGACTGCAATTAGAAGGCATCACGTTAATGTTACTACTTAGCTTCGGCTGTTGGAGGTCCTGACGAATCGTGTCCAGATAAAGCGTCCGGAGTGAAAAAGTTGAGGGGGAAAAAATAATAATATAAACGGTTATTAAAAAGTAAAAACCGTAAAGTTGTCAGCTAGCAAAATAGGTTGATAATAATAAAGATGATAACTTGAACAATGTATAATACAAAATAAGAAACCGTGGAAACCCAAAAACAGTCCTAACTGGTGCAAAACACAGAGACAGGAACAACCACCCAGAAAACCCAACACAAAACAGGCTACCTAAATATGGTTCCCAATCAGAGACAATGACTAACACCTGCCTCTGATTGAGAACCATATCAGGCCAAACATAGAAATAGACAAACTAGACACACAACATAGAATGCCCACTCAGATCACACCCTGACCAAACAAAACATAGAAACATACAAAGCAGACTATGGTCAGGGTGTGACAATAGATTTGTACAAAATTGTGTGACATAAAACATTACTTTTCTGTCCTTGCATTTATGGAAGTGTAAGTTGTCATATCATATATTAAGCATTAATCAGTTAAATTAGACATTGAACATGAAACATGACATTGAACATCGTGAATCTAGCTGTCTGACATTTTTTTTGTATAGAGAGCTCAGAAATGCAGTGTAACTACATAACATTTCATGTCTCCTTATGTTACGGGGTGAAAACAGTTTTCATGTGCACACAAATCCAAAATAATAAATGAGATTGCAAAATCGAATGCTTCTAACCGAAAGAGTCACCTATTGAACGATCTCTAGTCATTAACGTGGTTCTTCAATAATTATGCGTGTTGGATGCGCAGTTGGTGTCCAGCTGATTAGTTACGGGTGATATTTTAACATATCATCTGATCCAGGAAATAATGTAGCAGCCTACTTGAACTTGAATTTGGACATCAGAAATTCAAGTGTTGGTATAGGCCTACCTTGAAAATCAGAAATTTCCTCAATTTGGTGCTTGAAAAGTCCTTGTAATTATTCAATTCTACTGCTCCATTAAAATTATCCGTAATTTCATTTTGATCCATTTTTTTGTGAGAGATGTGGCCATTTTTGTTTGTTTCCTGACGCTTTAATTGAACTGTGTTGCGCTACTCTGTTGCGGTAAAACCATGTGTGTTTTGAGGACGATCTAATGTTGGCTTCAACTTGGCTTTCCATACAAATCCTTCCATTAAAAAAGGAACCTGATTTTTGGTCACTTTCCCATTATAAAAACAACGATGGTGAGATTAATGCTACCGCCATTTATTATGTGTGCCTGCGTTGGCCACATAGGCTCCAGAAACATCGCCATGCATACAGTCTATTTAGTCAGGAAATGTCCACATTATTCTCACATATTTTACAATGTAATAATAATTGTAATATCAATAGTAAGGCCTAAAAAAATTAAATATGGTAATGGCCTACTCTTTTTTTAGCGGGGGGTGTTCTAAATTAGGCGCATTATGCACAATATTCTTTTTTTTATAACATTGAGGTCCTTGAAAATGGCAATTTAATGCTTGAAAAAGTCCCCGAAAGACCTAGAATTTGACTTGCCAATGGATGTATAGTTCTAGGCATTTGTTGTTGCATAGGTTGAGTTATGGGCCAATTTGCATATATTCACTTTAATTCCTCTATGTACACATGTGAAACTGCATAATTTTTTTGTTGCTTTTTTTTGTTTCAAACGATTTTGGAATGTTGATCAAAGTTACACATTAGTCCCATTATTTATAGAAAGACCCTTATATAAACAATACACACATTTACAGCTTTCTCCTTCCATGAACTTGTTCACCCCTAAGGCGAGCGCGGGTTACTTTCCTTCCCCAACCCTAATGCCACTTTGAAGTCTTATCGATAAGTGCAGTGCAGTGGTTCCCTAAACATTGCAACCGCCCGTTTTCCCATTTCCAAACCAGTTCCGATAAAGTAAAGGCATCTCAAAAAAAGAAAATCAATTTGTATGAGAGGTGTAGGAAGCTATAGCGATACATATTTTACACAGAGAAAGCGTTAAACCAGTGGGAAGATGACACATGGCTAGAGGAACAAAACTCCTCTGTTTCGACCTGTTTAATCCTGCCATCACCGTGATGACAGCTCTGCTTTTTAATCTAGGATATGCCTTTTGTGTGTTGTCCAAAGCAATGTTTGTTTTTTTATTCATGAAAATCAGTTCTCTTTGGTGTAAAGACGTTCTCCTTTTGCCTCGCTAACAAACACGGCTAATGCCAAGGAACTTGAAACGATGACAGTGATCTATGCTAAGTTCTCTCCCTGAAGATGACAGTGGTCTATGTTAAATTCCCTCCCTGAAGATGTGCAGGTAGGTGACTGAGTCACAATACCAAGGTGTGAACAGAGGAGTGTGTTGTGTTTTAACTATAAATGAGAGAGCTCTCGAGATATTACATAATGCTTTACTATCATGATACCTAGGTACATTGTGCTATGATTCAGGGCAAAATATGACAAAGTGATTATCGTGTGTAATTTGCAGTTGTTAATCATCTAGGCAGCTGTTTTATAACAACTAGAGATGATGAGTGAATGCAAGGTCTGATCTCATAACTAGAGATGATCAGTGAACACAAGGTCTGATCTCATAACTAGAGATGATCAGTGAACACAAGGTCTGGTCTCTTAACTAGAGATGATGAGTGAATACAAGTTCTGGTCTCTTAACTAAATATAATGATTGAATACAAAGTCTGGTCTCATAACTGGAGATGATGAGTGAATACAAGGTCTCATCTCATAACAAGCAAGCTTGCACCTCTATGGAACAAATATGATTGACAACACACCACTCCAGCTATAGCATACTTACTCTAAGACTGGTTACATGTGCATGCATTGTGCAGTTGTACCATAAAACACAACAGAACACCATTAAAAATGACGACACACCTGGCAATTTCCATTCGGTCACCCTATTCAAGCCAATCTGAGTGATCCAATCACTAGTCAAATCCCAATCACACACCATTTTGTTTTCTCCCTCAAGCAAGCAAGTAATTAAGGCTTTCCAATCAATTGAAAGGCTGACAAAGGGGCTGCAGATGTGGATGGGGAGTGGAGAGGGGATGCTGCTGCTACATCTGCCAGATAGACATTAATGAGCTTACTCACAGTGACAGAGAGTCATTGTTGTGTAGAGGGGTCAATTTGGAACCATGGGCATTGTTTTGACCCTCCTTCAGAAGAGTTAAACAAAGTAGATGGATGTCCATGCACATCTAGCTTCATAAGGGACTACAGGTGAAAGTTATCTCTATTGCTAATTCTGTAAAATTTTTGTGGATGTGAATGCTGAAGTGAGGATTAATGTGAACATGACACATGGCTGGATTACAGCAGCATCTAGATCATCTGCACAGGTTTTGTAAGACCCGGGCTCTGACGGTTAACCTACAGTACCAGTCAAAGGTTTGGACACACCCACTCTTGGCATTCTCTCAACCAGCTTCATCTGGAATGCTTTTCCAACAGTCTTGAAGGAGTTCCCACATCTGCTGAGCATTTGTTGGCTGCTTTTCCTTCACTCTGCGGTCCAACTCATCCCAAACCATCTCAATTGGGTTGAGGTCGGGTGATTGTTGAGGCCAGGTCATCTGATACAGCACTCCATCACTCTCCTTCTTGGTCAAATAGCCCTTACACAGCCTGGAGGTGTGTTGGGTCACTGTCCTGTTGAAAAACAAATTATAGTCCCACTAAGTGCAAACCAGATGGGATGGCGTATCGCTGCAGAATGCTCTGGTAGCCATGCTGGTTAAGTGTGCCTTGAATTCTAAATAATTCACAGACAGTGTCACCAGCAAAGCACCCCCACACCATCACACCTCATCCATGCTTCAAGGTGGGAACCACACATGCTGAGATCATCCGTTCACCTACTCTGCGTCTCACAAAGACACAGCGGTTGGAACCAAAAATCTTAAATTTGTGCTCATCAGACCAAAAACAGATTTCCACCGGTCTAATGTCCATTGCTCGTGTTCCTTGCCTCAAGCAAGTCTCTTCTTCTTATTGGTGTCCTTTAGTTATGACGACTCAGGATAAGACCAAGATGCAGACAGTTCGAATCACAGATGTTAATTTACAAAACAGGGGGCAGGCAAACAACAGGTCAAGGGCAGGCAGAGGTCAGTAATCCAAGGCAGAGTCAATAAGATACAGAATGGTAGGCAGGGTCAGGGCAGCCAGAGGTCAGTAATCCAGGGTAGTGTCAGAAAGGTACCGGACAGCAAGCAGGGTCAGGGTCATATTAGGCAGAATGGAAAGATGAGACATAGGACTGAGAGACAGAGGTTTATTCTTTGATACATACGGAGGGTGCGGTGCAACAGAAGATGAACAGCAGAGGGGCTAAGAATCTTAGAGATAGGGAAAAGGACAATAAAATTGGGGGAAAGTTTGCCGGACTCCACCCGGAGGGGCAGATCCTGAGTGGACAGCCATACCCTCTGCCGAAGACGGTAACGGGGAGCCTGGGTTCGGTGGTGGTCCGCCTGTCATCGATACCTGGAGGAGGTCTTGAGAAGAGCAGACCGGGCTCTCTTCCGGGTGCGGCGACAGCAGCCGACGAACATCTGGGCCAAGGGTATGCTGACCTCTTCCTGTTACTCAGGGAAGAGCGGGGGCTGATAACCCATTGAAAATTAGAAAGGCGAGAGACCAGTGGCTGAGCAGGGGAGGGTCCACCCACACAAGTTGCAGGCTCCAGGTGGTGGGGTTGTTGGAGACAAGGCAAAGAAGAGTCATCTCCAGGTTCTGATTGGCCCGCTCCGACTGGCCGACGACCCAATGAGTGTGTAGAACACCTTTCAGAACCAAGACGAGTACTGAGGACCATGTCCGCCGGAAGTCCATGGATCTGGAAGATGGGCTGTACCATGAGCTGGGCCATCTCCTTGGCTGAGGGTAGCTTGGGGAGGGGAATGAAATGGATGGCTTTGGTACACCTGTCCACCACCGTAAGGATAGTGGTGTTGCCACCGAGTGAAAAGCAGGGCCCATCGAGCTTGCCTGGAGTTGAGACGCTTGGCGGTGTGGAGATATTCTAGGTTCTTGTGATCTGCCCATACAATGAATGGCTGTTCCACCAACTCTAACCAGTGCCTCCACTCCAATGCCATCTGTTCTATTTTAGTTGTAATACTTACCTATATTACTTACCTTGAATTTGTCTCCCCAAATGTTGATCTGGAGTATTTTCCTTTAGCTAAAAAATGACCCGTTATGTGACCTGTTAGGAGGAAGTTGGTCATTGTAGGCATCAATTAGAGCTCAGAGTGCTCTTTCAGCTGTCTGCTTACAGTCTTCATCCATCCTTTATGTTGTGTGCCTTAGGAAGCTTTGTCAGTGAGTTTTTTCATTTCTTTTGCATATGTCTTTCGTTTCAGAGCATTGTTTTTTAGAATTTGGATATGTATGTTTACTTTGTGGAATAGATGGACAGCACAAGCGTAATTGCTACAGAATGTTAGCCTAGATTTTGCTAGTTGTCAGTGTAAGGAAATATCAGGTTACGTTCATATCTAGTTTGTATTTTAGGACAGATTACATTGGTTTATGCAGACATTATTGTCTTTGTGTTTGTGCTTCAGTTTCACTCTGTTTCTACTCAGTAAGTTTTGTGAACACCGAGATCATGGTTTGAGGATTATTGATGTGAAGGCATTCATCTTGCTGTCAGAATATGCACCTTAACACATACGGAGGACAGTACACCATCTTCACCGCAAGTAGTTCTACATTTCCCACATCATAATTCCTCTCCGTGGCATTAAGACGATGGGAGAATAAGGCACAGGGATGCAGCTTAAGTTCCAGGGCAGAACACTGGGACAGAACAATCCCCACTCCAAAGTCTGAAGCGTCGACCTCCACCACGTACTGGCGGGATGGATTAATATGGGAGCTGTGGTGAAGCGAAGCTTAAAGTCCAGGAACGCCCATTCAGTAGCTGAGGACCACGTGAACGGGACCTTGGGAGAGGTGAGTGCTGAAAGGGGGGAAGCCAGGGTGCTGTAACTCTGGATGAAAAGGCGATAGAAATGGGCAAATCCCAGGAAGCGTTGCAGCTGCAACCTTTCCGAGGTCCAGCTGTGATGATGTATCCCAGGAAGGAGATGGTGGCGCGATGGAATTCGCACTTCTCTGCTTTAAAAAAAGCTGGTTTTCCAGGAGACGCTGGAGGACTTGTCGGACGTGGAGAATGTGTTCTTGAGCTGAGCGGGAAAAGACAAGGATGTTGTCAAGGTAGTCAAACACGAACCATTTCAACATGTCACGGAGAACGTCGTTACCCAGGCCTGGACCATAGCAGGAGCACTGGTAAGACCGAATGGCATCACCAGGTATTCATATTGTCCGCTAGCCATGTTGAAGGTTGTCTTCCTCTCGTCACCTTCCCGTATCCGCACCAGATGGTAGGCGTTCTGCAGGAACAACTTAGAGAAAATGGTGGACGCCTGGAGCGGCTCGAAAGCCGAGGCGATGAGTGGTAGCGGATATCGGTATTTAACCGTGATGTCATTAAGGCCCCGGTAGTCGATTCATGGGTGAAGGGTTTTGTCCCTCTTCTCCACAAAGAAGAACCCTGCACCGTCAGGGGAGGCAGAAGGACGGATACACCCTGCAGCCATCCTCATAGTATGTTTCCATAGCCTTGGTCTCCGGACCTGACAGTGAATACAGCTGTCCCCGGGGTGGTGTAGTGCCCGGGAGAAGGTCGATCACGCAGTGGTAGGGTTGATGTAGAGGAACCTTGTGGCAAACCTTCAAAAAATGCGGCACTTCCTGATTGGATTTTTTTTATCTGGGTTTTTTCTGTAACATCAGTTCTGTGGCACTCACAGACAATATCTTTGCAGTTTTGGAAACGTCCGAGTGTTTTCTTTCTAAAGCTGTCAATTATATGCATAGTCGAGCATCTTTTCGTGAAAAAATATCTTGTTTAAAACGGGAACGTTTTTCATCCAAAAATTAAAATAGCGCCCCCTATATCCAAGAAGTTAATGGACAGGTAGACACGTAATGACGGGTATTTCCACAATACAGCCATCTCTTGGTGTTAAGTCTGTATCAACGTTCGGCTGGAGACAACCTAGCTCTGCATGAGTCGGCAGACCTCTGAGACTCTTGGGGGAACTCGGGTAACCTTGGATTCTCTCAGAAACGTAGATGTCAGGGACTTCCGGGATTCCTTGGAGGCAAGGTGGTATCCTTGGGCGAGCAAGTGGGACCAGAATCAGACTTCCTCGCCCTCCTACGTTCCTGTAGCTGTCCATCGATCCGGTTGGTCAAGGCGATGAGCGAGTCGATATCCGTAGGCAGCTCCCGGGCTGCGAGCTCGTCTTTAACTTCCTCCGATAATCCGTGAAGGAATGCGTCAAACAGGGATTCCAGGTTCCAGGCACTTCCGGCAGCCAACATGAGGAAATCAACTGCGTAGTCTGCCACACTGCGGGAGTCTTGGCGAACATGGAGTAACATCCTGGCAGCTGATCTCCCGGACAATGGAGAATCCAAAACTTTTTTCACCTCTGGCACGAACTCCTCCAGACTGAAGCACGGCAGATTGTTGTTCCCACACCACCGTTGGTCAGGCGAGAGCCCTCCCGGACATCAGCGTTATGAGGTATGCTATCTTCGAGTGGTCTGAGGGAAAGGACAAGGGCTGCAGCTCGAAGATGAGGAAGCACTGGGAGAGAAATGCCCCACAGGTTCCTGACTCTCCAGCGAAGCGTCCCAGAGGAGGTAAGCGGGGTTCTCGGGAAGCTGGTGTGGCATGGAGAGACGCGCTGCTGACAGCAGGGTTACTGATGGGCTGGGAGGTTACTGTCATGGCTGGCAGCCTAACAGACAATCCGTGGAATTGCTACAGCAGTGTATTCAAGGCATGGTCATGGCGTTCCACAAAGGACTGGAATCCTTCCATAAGACCTCGAAGTAACTCTTCGTGTCTCCCAATGGTGGCTCCTTGGGAAGAGACGTTGTAGAGGAGCTGGTCCAAGTCAGCTGGGTCAGTCATGGCCAGTTCGTACCATCACGACTCAGTATAAGACCCAGATACAGACAGTTTGAATCACAGATGTTTATTTACAAAACAGGGGGAAGTCAAACGATAGGTCAAGGGTAGGCAGAGGTCAGTAATCCAGGGCAGAATCAGTAAAGTACAGAATCGCAGGCAGGCTCAGGGTCAGGGCAGCAGAATGGTCAAAACCGGAAGAACTAGAAAAGATTGACTGACCTTCATGTCTTAAAGTGTTGATTGACTGTCTTTTCTCTTTGCTTATTTGAGCTGTTCTTGGACTTTTACCAAATAGGGCTATCTTCTGTATACCACTCCTACCTTGTCACAACATAACTGATTGGCTCAAACACATTAAGAAGGAAAGAAATTCCACAAATTAACATTTAATTGAAATGCATTCCAGGTGAATACCTCATGAAGCTGCTTGAGAGTATGCCAAGAGTGTACAAAGCTGTCATCAAGGCAAAAGGTGGCTACTTTGAATAATCTCAAATCTCAAATATATTTTTATTTGTTTAACACTTTTTTGGTTACGACATGATTCCATGTGTGTTATTTCATAGTTTGATGTCTTAACTAATATTCTACAATGTAGAAAATAGTAAAAAATAAAGACACATCCTGGAACGAGTAGGTGCGTCCAAACTTTTGACTGGTACTGTAAGGAAAACAAATAAAATGAAATTCCAAAAGAGGTCCGGAAATCAGGATCACAAATATAAATTCTATTTGGACACAGTTCTAATAGAACACACCAAAAACTACACATATCTAGGACTAAATATCAGCAACGCAGGTAGCTTTCGCATGACTGTGAACGAGCTGAGAGACAACGCAAGAAGAGCATTCTATGCCATTAAAAATAACATTAAAATTGAAAATCCAATTAGAATCTGGCTCAAAATTGTCCAATCAGTTATAGAACCAATTGCTCTATATGGCAGCGAAGTATGTGGTCCACTCTCTAATAATGAATTTACCAAACATCTATTCGAAATACTGCATGCAGAGCTTTTCAAGACTGCATTGCAAGTGCAAAGAAAAACTAAAAATAACACATGTAGAGCAGAATAGGGCCAATACCCCCTCCTTATTCAAATATAAAAAAGAGCCATCAAATTTGACAACCATCTAAAAACAAGGGACCCCAAAACATTTCATCACACAGGCCTACAATGTCAAGAGATTAAACAAGAGAAGAGTCCCCACAGTCAGCTGGTTCTGAGGCTCAGTTCACCAACCCAAACCAACCCCATAGAGTCTCAGGACAGCTGACCAAATCATCACAAAGCTAAAATAAAAATATATCACCTATTGGAAAGACACCACAAAAAAATCCAAGTAAACTTCAATGCTATTTGGTTCTAAACAGACAGTACATGGTGGCAGACTATCTGACTACTGTCACTGATAGAAAACTGAGGAAAACACTGACTAGGTACAGACTCAGTGAGCACAGTCTGGCTATAGAGACCGGTAGTCACAGGCAAATCTGGCTGCCCAGAGAGGACAGGCTGTGCTCACTCTGCTCCACTCTGCTCCAGGAGAGAGACAGAGCTGCCTTTCCTATTACACTGTGACAAATACTCAGGCCTAAGAGAATCTTTTTTTCACAAATTACCATTCAGTATAAAGAATTTTAACTATAAAAGAGTTAGAAAAAATTCGATATTTATTGGGTGAAAAGCCTAAATGTGTCCTGTCACAACCTAAGGGACAGCCACTGAAAAGTACAATTTTATGTCAATAATATTTCCATTTTGGTTTCGTTTGGGCTTTCATACCATGTCATGTGTCTTCTCAGCCATGTTGAGACTGTTCTACTACTATTGCTTTGCTTTAATGTATTGTTATTCTCATTATTGTTGTTGTAGTTGCTGCTAATGGTATTTTTGAAACACACTGTGTGTGTGTGTGTGTGTGTTTGTGTGTGTGTGTGTGTGTGCTTGTGTGTGCTTCTACACTACCTTTGTCTCTGTGATGTTAATTAAATATCCCAACAAAAGCCAGGGAGAGCTTGCCAGGAGCTTTGAGGACAGGTGTGTAAAGCATTCAGTGCACCAGGTGGAGGAAATTGGATTTGGTTTCTCCTGAGCCTAACTTTTTTGGAGATTGCCAAAGACAGATTTCCCCACAACGGAAAAAGACATGAAAAAGTCATCTAAAACCAAACAAACATTGAAAGTCCAAAAGGCTAGGTCTGGTGTATTGTGAATGTATACAAACGTGGGACTGTATCTCTGAGGATTTCATTTTAGTTTCCTTTCTAACCCTAAAAGCACCAACAAGGGTAATTTGGAAAATCTGGGGTAGGTCTATATCTATACATTCATGAATAGTGAAAATGTATGGAAACTTTTTGTTGTTGTTGCTTTTTAGTCTTAATTTTCAGCTTAGGCTTTTTTATTCCTCCATATTAACATAGAAATTATGATAAATTGATTTTTTTTTGTCGTGACTAGTTGCTTGACAAAGCCGTAAAATTTCTGAAGGATAAAAAAATCTAAATTATGAAATGTTTTACCACTTGGTGTGTCACGCCCTGACCTTAGTTATCTTTGTTTTTTTTCGGGGGGGTTTCTGTCTAGGGTTTTTTTCTAGTCTAGGGTTTATATGTCTATGGTTTCCTAGATTGGTTCTCAATCTCAATTTATCGTTGTCTCTGATTGGGAACCATATTTAGGAAGCCATATTCCTTGGTTTATCTGTGGGTTATATTCTATGTGTAGTTGCCTGTTTCAGCACTCGTTGTATATAGCTTCACGTTTGTTTTGTTGTTTTTGTATAGTTTGTTAAATGTGTTCTTCGTTCATTAAAAGAATAATGTATTCTAAGCACGCTGCGCTTTGGTCTCCTCTATACGATGAACGTGACATGGTGTTAAAATTGACACCTGTTAGTGCTTTTAGGGTTATAGCACCCAATCTATAGGCCTACTGCAGATATGTGCCTGAGCCTAGCAATACAGCTACTGTTGGAAGTACTAGTTGGAACTGACATAGAAAAATCCTGTTGATGAGCACCATTGTTTGATATGGCCTCGTGAAGTATGATTTTGCAACAGAAAAGTTTCTTACTGGACAAGTTGACATAGTACCACCCCCAATTTTAGCCCGTTTGCCTCTGATTTGTATAGTGAATACAGCCCTTTCCCTGGGATTTCACGGAGTAACCACACGCTCGCTGCAACAGGTAGATTCACTTGTCAGTCACAGTGGTCTCCTAGCCAACACCCTACATAGCCTCATTTTTTTAATACTGCCAATTTTGACTTTGTGGCTGTGGTAACTAGTGACAAACCTCCTCTCCTGCCTACCTGGTTGCCTGCATCACGAGAAAACACACATTTTCATTGAAAAAAAGGTATGTGTTAACAAAAGCAAAGGCTCTAGAATGATCCAATCTACTAATGTTATATTTATTAGCTTAGCTAGATAGCTAGCAAGCTAGGATCATTCCATCATTCAGCCAGCAGCTAACGATAATAATTTAGACTCACTAAATAAATGCATTTGGCATAAAGAAGATGAAATGATCTGCTTTTGCTACTGAAGGCCACAGGATACTGAAGTTTATGAAAAGGTTAGTCAGCCAGTTTATTCATTTGTTAAAGTGGGCATATTATTTTATTTCCATTGCTGGTGATTATTCACAAATATTTGTGGTAAAAAACCCTCAAATTCAACCATAGAGGAGTAATAGTGGACACAAGAGGAAAGCCCCTCCCCCCACATGTGCCATGTCATGAGGATGCCTGGACCTATTGAGATGTGTGCCTTTTGTTAAGTAAATAATTGAGGTGAAAAGGAGACTGGAGTAGGACTTAAAATAATGGATAATTACAGAAGAACACTGATTAGATGATGAAAAATGTCAGGGAAAACACAGACGAGGAGTCGTGTTCCTTTTCGGAGTAAATTTTTCCAAGGTAATGTACAGAACTGAGGCGTTTATCCTGCAGCCAGAATAACAGATATGTTTATTTTGTTACCTTTGTTTAAGCTGTTTATCCCACTTATACCACCATTTATCCCACTTATAGAACCAATTTATACCCACTTATACTAAAGAAAACAATACTATAAACACACATTTACCAGTAGAAATTAAATAGTTTAATTTATATTGGAAAATACATAATTTCTCATCTTTCGGTTGCAAGAGACATTTGCTAGAAATGTGTTCATTCGATTAGTTCGATATTTATGGACGCGACCCAGTCATTCGTTCTTTATGTTCTGTTGTCATGCTTGCTGGCAATGTTCTTATCCCTTGCTTGTTAGCTAGCCAGCTAGCTACGACTAACACAGTCACGACCTCTGCAGCCAGAATAACAACAAAGTAGATGTTTTTATTGACATTCATTTGGATACATCCATAACAATGAGCTGATAATGCCTGATTTTGCCTGTGTCATGACGTTGCCCTCTTTGGGTACAGCAAGCCCATCCCCCTCTCCCTGCCTCCCCCTGCCTCCTTCAACTAGGCTGCTGTGGTCAGAGAGTAATAGGCAAGGTAATACCCTGCCTCATGGCCACACAGTATAAGAGACAGAGTGAATTTTCATAGAGAACAAAGGAATTTCTTCCACCTCACAGAACTTGAGGTCCGAACAAATGTCATGTTCCGGACAAGGTATAAAAGATCGGTGAAGAATCCAGCTACAAACTGGTCCGTTTGTTACATTTTGGGGAAGCTCATGGGAGACGGTGTGGCCACATTGCCATAACGCTGTTTATTTAACAGCCTCAGATATGAGGTTACATCTAATTGTTGTATAAGATGAATGAGTGAGTATGATACTGTGTGTAAAATTGTGTGATGTGATTTTGGACTGTTTAATGAAGGAAACTCCAATTCCCTTTTGAGTTTAACTAAATCAGAGGACCGCCCCTGAGCCCAGTTAGAGTCAGGCATCCTGGGACAGCCCTTTTCTGCAATTCCAAATAAAACCCAACTTTGAGAAATTATCTCCAGACCATGTTTTTCTCAATTAGGAGGGGACGAAGGTTGCAGACCATTGCTGAATCTTTTAACCATACCATGTGGTTAAACTCTTAGACTATCGATACCGACAAAATAAGAACAAGTCTTTGATATTAATTACTAGTATGCAGCTAGGAATTCGTCATCATTGAACGCGAAGAACGACAACTGCCAAAATTCTTTCTATAACAAATGAATGAATGTCACTCTGAACTATCCCCGTTAACCAAAACAGAGAGAGAGAGAGAGAGACGAAACTCTCCAACAGAAACTAACTTTTCAACAGTGATCAAGACGTCACACTGAGCGTAAATATATACAGTGGGGAGAACTGTAATTGCAAACAAAGTTTTCTGTACCAAATATTAAGTTCTGCTTTTCTGATGTATCAAATACTTATGTCATGCAATAAAATGCAAATTAATTACTTAAAAATCATACAATGTGATTTTCTGGATTTTTGTTTTAGATTCCATCTCTCACAGTTGAAGTGTACCTATGATTAAAATTACAGACCTCTACATGCTTTGTAAGTAGGAAAAGCTGCAAAATCGGCAGTGTATCAAATGCTTGTTCTCCCCACTGTATGTTCCAACTGTCCCGTTATCTGGTTTTAATGTCCATTCTAGAAAGCCCTTGTAGAAAATCAGAAACGATCATTCAACAATGCTGTGGTATAATTAAGCAATAAGGCCTGAGGGGGTGTGGTATATGGCCAATATACCATGGCTAAGGGCTATTCTTACAAACGACGTTACGCGGTCTGATATACCACGACTGTCAGCCAATCAGCATTTAGGGCTCAAACCACCCAGTTTAAAATAGGTTTTATGACACATAAAAAAACATTGTTACAAAGTCTACTGTGTATAGTGGTGAATGGAACACTTAAATAAAGCTAACATAATGAATAATTGCAGAATAGCACTGTTATCAGGTGATAATAATATTAATACTACTAGGTTTTATGACATCAAATTAAAATACTTTTCTAAATTGAAACCTGTCTGTCTTTGCTTAGCATTGTGTGTAAAGAGTGACATGAATATTTAAAGGCATTGTAACCATTCACATAACGCTCAGCCATGCTATAGTTGTTCACTAAACTACAGTGTGGTGTCCATGGAAGTTGTTGTCTCTGGCTCTTTTGATATCAGACTCAGAATGAATAATAACAAGGTTTGTGGTAGTTTGAAAGGGTTTTATCCACCTTAGGCTAGGAGTGTTTCCAATTCACATAACCCGACAAGAAAACCCTCAGCCCTATAGTCATACGACAGATGAAAAGATAAGTTATCTATAATAACAATATTTTGACATTGCCTACGAAGAGGAACCAGAGTTTTACCTGACAAGGTCATGAGATCCGAAAAAAAAGTTCCCCAGAAAAAGACACATACACATTTTGCCACACCACTTTTTAACCTATTGTGCCACCTCTGACAATAGAAAAGTATGTAAATCTACACACACAAAAAAGTCTAAACAAATGCAGAAAGGAATGTGAAAGGAATATAAGATCAAGCAGCCTTTACCTTTAGTTATTCCACCTACTGAGGTTAGACTTAAAATAACCCTGGTACTTTTTATAAATAAGGTGAATGCTGTGTTACTGATGCTTGGTCACATGCATGAAAAGTGTTCATTCAAGTCACCTCAAACACAGATAAATGATGCCAAGGTACTATCCCAGAGAGAGAGGAGACTGGGAACTTGGGGAATGAGTAAGCAACAAAAAATAATACTTTTGTTGGGCTCCTTCTTGTACAGTGTAATATAATTTTAGAAATGATAGATCTGGTGTGGGCTGTGGTCTGAATAAGTCTACCTAAACCTACTCACTAACTCTGCAAGGCAAATATTATGCTAATTTAAATCCGTTGTATTCATCGAAACTGCAGAACATCAGCTGAATCTTTGTAACGCATGGAACAAGACCAAGGACACTTTTATTCACAAGCTTTTGTAACCGCTGAACCACACAACCATACCCTGCCCTGTCTATTCAATATCTGTACAGCACTTCTCTATGAATGTGTATTCCGCTGATTGGATTATAAATAGCATCCAAAAAAACACATCAAACTTTGGACCGTATTTAGTCAATAGATTCTGAAGTATTAAGAAGTGAAAACAGGACTATTCGTGTCTATACATCGTGGATCCTACCCATGCCTCTTTGGATTTGCAGATAGAGAGACCAGGCTGCCACGGCTTCAGTGATCCCTCCTATCCTCTGCCTGGTTGCTGTCTGATGCCTGACTCACTCCCTAAGTCACTCTATCACCGAGCAACGGGGAGACAGGAGTCCTGCAGAAGTTGACATAGTAATATGACCCCTTTAATAACGGTAGATCAGCCAGTACACTGCATCCCTCTGGTCACCATGCTGTGTATCACCCGGGTGACAAATACGATACACATTTAGATAAGACAGCCCTGGCTTCCTCCATAACAAACCTTCCCTCACACTACGACGGTACATTCTCATAATGTACCATATTTGACATTCAACTCAGCGTAATTGTGTTACACTGAAAAGAAACTAGAACAAAGGCTGTCACAGTGATAATCCCAACAATAATAATAATGGTCATTATTATAATTATTATTATAGAGGCATCAATCCACCAAATTACACTCACCAGTCTTGCCGCAGAGCTCCATACTTTGTTAGGCAAACAAAGAGGAGCTTCACCAGGCGGATGCGAGCCTTCATTATAGTTGGTATTTGGTGTGATTAATGGATACATGCAACACGCAATAGGAAAAAAGTTACCCGCCGTGCTCTGTAAAGAAATCCCCGGAAGAAGCTTGTGCCTCATGAGTCGTGTTCGAGCATGGGTGGTTTAAACACGTTTGCTCTCTCATGTCGCATTGTGCCACAATGTCTCTTAGGGTTTGGGCCTGCTCTTTGGGAACGAGATGAGGAGTTCTTTTTTTATTTCCTTCGTCGAGTAACCGCTCAAATTATTTCTCTACCCGCTTTAATGAAGTGATAATTCCATCATAATTAACGTAATCCTGCACCAAAGCAAATGTGCCTAACGACTGTTGTTTCGTTAGTCAGAGTTGGTGAAGGGGAGGATAGGTTGCCTGCAATGGGAGAAACTGAGGCAGAGTCCCAGACAGGGACAAGAAGGCAGAAACAGAGTGGAGAAGTGCCTGGGGGCGAGGGATGGAGAAAAGTGTTGGGGAAATGTACTTTGTGACCTTAACTCTCTCTGGTGGGTTGGAGATTGGAGCAGGCCCTGGCACTTTCCATTCAGCAGTTCAAATAATGGGGTCCTAACGGGTCAATTGGATACCAATTTCTGTGCCTGGGAGAGCACCTATTGCTGTACCCTCACATTGCCTAACAAAAAATATGACTGGCTGGGGATGATGAGGACAGGTGAGAGGGGCCACAGTGAGAGGGGCCACAGACTGAGGTATTGTCCTTGACATTTCATTTGTGCAGGGTATCATCTTTGACATTTCCTTTATTTGATGTGTGTGACTCACACCTCTCTCCTATTCAACCAGATCAGTTTCATTATACTGAACCCTGTGTTTAAAAACATTACACAATCACCATCTTGTCAATCAAAGCTATGTTATGTTATCTATTTTGAGGGCTTTATTGACCGATCGCACGCGCACACAATATTTGTATTCACATTTTTTATGAATGAATAGGTGCAAATTTACAATTCAGCCTAAATTAATGTTTGCGACGTCCATTTTTTCTCAGACAGCAGAGCTCCTGCAGGACTCTGGAGATTAATAATGCCATTCAGAGCAGGGTGCTTTCATTGGTGGCACACAGGTCAGCGGCCAGATTTGATCAAAGTTTTCTGATAGCTTCAGTTTATCACCGCCACATTCATAGCGTGAAAGTATTTGGCTCTGTGGAGGATGTCAGGTCTTTTGTGTTCGTGCCGGGCGAAAGACTCTCCATCGGTATTCATAAACACTGCTGGTTTGATCTTGATTAGTTCACTGTGACTTTACTCAGGGTCAAAATACGTTTCCCTTCTTTTCATACCTAAACCTTGAAGTTTTTTATATATATTTTTATTTTACCTTTATTTAACTAGGTAAATAAGTTAAAACTTCTTAGGGCTGCAATCCCGTTAACGGGATTAATATGACAACAGCCAGTGAAAGTGCAGAGCGCCAAATTCAAACAGAAATCTCATAATTAAAATTCCTCAAACATACATGTATTTTATACCATTTTAAAAGGTAATCTTGTTGTTAATCCCACCAAAGTGTCCGATTTCAAATAGGCTTTACAGCGAAAGCACCGCAAACGATTATGTTAGGTCACCGCCAAGTCACAGAAAAATTTGCCATTTTTCCAGCCAAAGAGAGGAGTCACAAAAAGCACAAATAGAGATAAAATTAATCACTAACCTTTGATGATCAGATGACACTCATAGTACTTCATGTTACACAATACATGTATGTTTTGTTCGATAAGGTGCATATTTATATAAAAAAATCTCAGTATACTTGGCGCATTATGTTCACTAGTTCCAAAAACATCTGGTGATATTGCAGAGAGCCACATCATTTTACAGAAATACTCATTATAAATGTAGATGAAAATACAAGTGTTAGACATGGAAATATAGATACACTTCGCCTTAATGCAACCGCTGTGTCAGATTTCAAAAAAGCTTTACGGAAAAAGCAAACCATGCAATAATCTGAGAAAGGCGCTCATATTCGCCATGTTGGAGTCAACAGAAATCACAAATAACATTATAAATATTCACTTACCTTTGATGATCTTCTAAAGAATGCACTCCCAGGAATCCCAGTTCCACATTAAATGTTTGATTTGTTCGATAATGTCCATCATTTATGTCCAAAGAGCTACTTTTGTTAGCACTTTTGGTAAACAAATCCAAAGTCATGAAGCGCGTTCCCTAGTTGCAGACAAAATGTCAAAAAGTTCCGTTACTGTCCGTAGAAACATGTGAAACGATGTACGCAATCAATCTTTAGGATGTTTTTAACATAAAACTTCAATAATATCCCAACCGGAAAATTCCTATGTCTGTAGAAAAGCAATAGATACTCTGAGGCGCGTGACCGCCTGTGGCAATCTGCCAGACCTCTGACTCATTCCTCTCTCATTCGGTCCCACTTCACAGTAGAATCCTCATACACGTTTCTAAAGACGGTTGACATCTAGTGGAAGCCTTAGGAAGTGCAACATAACCAATATCCCACTGTGTATTCAATAGGGGCCGGGTTGAAAATCGACCAACCTCAGATTTCCCACTTCCTGTTTGGATTTCTTCTCAGGTTTTTGCCTGCCATATTATACTCACTGACATCATTCAAACCGTTTAAGAAACTTCAGAGTGTTTTCTATCCAATACTAATAATAATATGCATATATTCTCAACTGGGACTGAGGAGCAGGTAGTTTACTCTTATCACTTCTTGGCACCTTTTCATCCAAGCTACTCAATACTGCCCCTGCAGCCAGAAGAAGTTTTTAAAAACAAATTCTTATTTTCAATGACGGCTTAGGAACAGTGGGTTAACTGCCTTGTTCCTACTATAACTGCACTATTACAAAGTACCACACACTTCACATAAAAATAGCATTACCATTGGTTTATGACCATGCCTACTTTTAGAACAGATTATTGAGATAAAGGAACATGAAAGAGATGTAATGACTTGATATAACCTCTGGGGTTTAGATGTTGACTTATCCGTGAATTATGTCTGTCAGAGTGATTACATACTGTAGCATTCATAATTAACATAGCCAATCAGACTGCAGTAACAAAGTACTGTACTCTTGAACATATCTGCTATGCACAAATCAGAACATACTAGTAGAACCATTGAGATGTACTAGCATCCAAAGTCCCACCCAGCTGACTACTTTAAAACGGTGAAAGTCGTCAATTGCGCTGCCCAGGCTTTGGGCCCGTGAGGCCTTCATCCAACTTTATAAGTAGAACAAGTGTGTTATTAAAGATGCATTATACATGTTTTGTATAATTGCAACAAGTCGTTTTGAAAGTAGCACTCATGAGCTAAAACCAGTTCCCCAAACGTGTGCAAAATTGTGTACAATGTCATCCATTTTGTATGATATGTTACGTCTACCAATTTTTTAAAAACAAAAAATCCTGTAATTCCATTTGGAAGATATGTTACAAATGTGTAAGTGCTAAAGCTCTTTAAATTCCTTTAAAATGTTCTAACCCCATGGGCTACCACATTGAGGATCAGTCTTCATAAGTGTTGATAGACATTATGTTATAACCAATAGGGTTTTCTCCAGGATTTTCTAATATCTACCTACAGCTACTGCTAACATAAACATTGGATGTAGGTTTTACGCCTCTGCTTGAATCTTCTCCCCATCGAACCAGCAAAACAATTCAGAAGACCTGACAGCCAACTCAATTTACAAACCTTTCAGTCCATGCTGTGACAACCAAGTCAATTTATACACCTTTCAGTCCATGCTGTGACAACCAAATCAATTTACAAACCTTTCAGTCTATGCTGTGTTTTGAGGTATGGTATCATAGCAATTGGGCCAATAAAGATTTTTGCAATGATGCTATTATGTTGTTTCAAATGCACCATGGAGTTGATCAATTACGTTGTACTCAGATCGTGGTGTGCCCCTCTTCACAGTGCAACATCACTGGAACAAAAAATAGTCCTCCACGTGAAAAGATCAGATACCTCCAAAGCCCCTGAGGGAGAGGGGGAGTTTAATTAATAGTATCAAGTTTGAGGAAAACTAAATTAATATCTTCTGGATAAAAAAAATGTCCCTCATTGCTTTCAGGTTGCTACTGCAGTGTGGACTTGATGATTGTACCAATTTCCCAAGCAGAGAAACTGCCCTGTATGTGCCTGTCCTTGCTGAAATAAATACAGACCCTAAATGTCTCCAAAATATGCACAAAAAAGTATTGATCTCAGGCTCAATTGTAGTAGTTACATTAAAAATACAGAGTTTTTAAACAAAAAAGACAAAGACCGAAAGGATCTAAAAAAGAACAGAATGTTAAAAAAAAGAAACACAGCATGATTAAAAAAGAAACCGGTGAAGAAGTTCCAGTGACTGAAGACACGAGAAGAGTTCCAGCAACTAAAGACGGAAGAAGGGTTAAAGCGTCTAAAGACAGGAGAAGAGTTACAGCGTCTCAAGACAGGAGAAGAGTTACAGCATCTAAAGACAGGAGAAGAGTTACAGCATCTAAAGGCAGGAGAAGAGTTACAGCGTCTAAAGGCAGGAGAAGAGTTACAGCGTCTAAAGGCAGGAGAAGAGTTACAGCGTCTAAAGACAGGAGAAGAGTTACAGCGTCTAAAGACAGGAGAAGAGTTACAGCATCTAAAGACAGGAGAAGAGTTACAGCGTCTAAAGACAGGAGAAGAGTTACAGCGTCTAAAGACAGGAGAAGAGTTACAGCGTCTAAAGGCAGGAGAAGAGTTACAGCGTCTAAAGACAGGAGAAGAGTTACAGCGTCTAAAGACAGGAGAAGAGTTACAGCGTCTAAAGACAGGAGAAGAGTTACAGCCTAAAGACAGGAGAAGAGTTACAGCATCTAAAGACAGGAGAAGAGTTACAGCATCTAAAGGCAGGAGAAGAGTTACAGCGTCTAAAGACAGGAGAAGAGTTACAGCGTCTAAAGACAGGAGAAGAGTTACAGCGTCTAAAGACAGGAGAAGAGTTACAGCGTCTAAAGGCAGGAGAAGAGTTACAGCGTCTAAAGGCAGGAGAAGAGTTACAGCGTCTAAAGACAGGAGAAGAGTTACAGCGTCTAAAGACAGGAGAAGAGTTACAGCGTCTAAAGACAGGAGAAGAGTTACAGCGTCTAAAGACAGGAGAAGAGTTACAGCGTCTAAAGACAGGAGAAGAGTTACAGCGTCTAAAGACAGGAGAAGAGTTACAGCGTCTAAAGACAGGAGAAGAGTTACAGCATCTAAAGGCAGGAGAAGAGTTACAGCGTCTAAAGGCAGGAGAAGAGTTACAGCGTCTAAAGACAGGAGAAGAGTTACAGCGTCTAAAGACAGGAGAAGAGTTACAGCGTCTAAAGACAGGAGAAGAGTTACAGCGTCTAAAGACAGGAGAAGAGTTACAGCGTCTAAAGACAGGAGAAGAGTTACAGCGTCTAAAGACAGGAGAAGAGTTACAGCATCTAAAGACAGGAGAAGAGTTACAGCGTCTAAAGACAGGAGAAGAGTTACAGCGTTTAAAGGCAGAGAAAGAGTTACAGCGTCTAAAGACAGGAGAAGAGTTACAGCATCTAAAGAGGAGAAGAGTTACAGCATCTAAAGACAGGAGAAGAGTTACAGCATCTAAAGAGGAGAAGAGTTACAGCATCTAAAGACAGGAGAAGAGTTACAGCGTCTAAGGACAGGAGAAGAGTTACAGCGTCTAAAGACAGGAGAAGAGTTACAGCGTCTAAAGACAGGAGAAGAGTTACAGCGTCTAAAGACAGGAGAAGAGTTACAGCGTTTAAAGGCAGAGAAAGTGTTACAGCGTCTAAAGACAGGAGAAGAGTTACAGCGTCTAAAGACAGGAGAAGAGTTACAGCGTCTAAAGACAGGGAAAGAGTGACAGAAACTAAAGGCAGGAGAAGAGTTACAGCGTCTAAAGACAGGAGAAGAGTTACAGCGTCTAAAGACAGGAAAGAGTGACAGAAACTAAAGGCAGGAGAAGAGTTACAGCGTCTAAAGACAGGAGAAAGAGTTACAGCGTCTAAAGACAGGAGAAGAGTTACAGCGTCTAAAGACAGGGAAAGAGTGACAGAAACTAAAGGCAGGAGAAGAGTTACAGCGTCTAAAGACAGGAGAAGAGTTACAGCGACTAAAGACAGGAGAAGAGTTACAGCGTCTAAAGACAGGAGAAGAGTTACAGCATCTAAAGACAGGAGAAGAGTTACAGCGTCTAAAGACAGGAGAAGAGTTACAGCGTCTAAAGACAGGAAAAGAGTTACAGAAACTAAAGGCAGGAGAAGAGTAACAGCGTCTAAAGACAGGAGAAGAGTTACAGCGACTAAAGACAGGAGAAGAGTTACAGCGTCTAAAGACAGGAGAAGAGTTACAGCATCTAAAGACAGGAGAAGAGTTACAGCGACTAAGGACAGGAGAAGTGTTACAGCGACTAAGGACAGGAAAAGGGTTACAGCGACTAAGGACAGGAAAAGGGTTACAGCGACTAAGGACAGGAGAAGAGTTCCAGCGACTAAAGAGGAGAAGAGTTACAGCGACTAAGGACAGGAGAAGAGTTACAGCGACTAAAGACAGGAGAAGAGTTACAGCGTCTAAGGACAGGAGAAGAGTTACAGCGTCTAAAGAGGAGAAGAGTTACAGCGTCTAAAGACAGGAGAAGAGTTACAGCGTCTAAAGACAGGAGAAGTGTTACAGCGACTAAGGACAGGAAAAGGGTTACAGCGACTAAAGACAGGAGAAGAGTTCTAGCGACTAAAGACAGGAGAAGAGTTCCAGCGACTAAAGAGGAGAAGAGTTACAGCAACTAAAGACAGGAGAAGAGTTAGAGACTAAAGACAGTTTCCAAAGTGTTGTTTTTGACCAAAATGGCTGTAAAGAAAAACGGCTCATCTCATTTAAGTCGAAAAAACATATTTCAGGGCCTTCAGTCCAGCTGTAGATGACGAAGGCAATAGTGGGAGTCATGGTGGTCGCTCATTAAAAGCTCCAATTTGCAGGAAGAGAACAATGGGCATTGTGCCCAAACATCATCACCAAGGCTCACAAAGCCCAGGCAGCCACAGCTCCCTTTCACTCAGGGTTTTGTATCAATTAAATAGCTTGTCGGGTTTCTCCTTTAAAAGGGATTGAATAATTTAAACATCTGGGGTCAGGTCCCATTAACCAAGGTGACATCATCAGGTCTCCATTGTGGTGGCTGTTTATAGAGTTTCTACCAGCCACTTAGGGAGTTAACTGGGGGGGAATTTCAGGGATGGGGAGAGAGTGTAGAGTAGCGTTTACCATGGGAAACAATAATGTCAAAAGTCAAGGCTGGATCATTTACAGTAAGTAATCATTTAGTAACACTTTGGCTCTTTATGTTTGTAACACTTTAATTACCCTGGTAATAACATTGTATTAACATGCTGTAACAAATTAATGGAGATGTGTTTGTTTTTACACATGCAGAAATAGGAACAGTGTCTTGTGGTTTGTCCCTCATGGGACAGTTGCGCTAACGTAGGCTAATGTGATTAGCATGAGGTTGTAAGTAACAAGAACATTTCCCAGGACATAGACATATCTGATATGGGCAGAAAGCTCTGACTCACTGTATGTACATTTATCGCCACAATCTTTAATTGAGCTTGACGGTTACTCACATAAATTCTTCATTATCAACATGACAGCATTGTATTCGGGCACTCTGATATTGATTATAGTTTCAATCCTCTTCACCATTATCCAGGAGAAAGAAAAATCCAACATTACATTTAAAGATTTTCATTATTAATTGCTAGACAGAGAATTAAGCAATAAGGCACGAGGATGTGTGGTATATGGCCAATATACCATGGCTAAGGGCTGTTCTTATGCACAATGCATCGCGTAGTTCCTGGACACAGCCCATAGTCTTGGATGTTGGCTATATATCACAAACCCCTGAGGTGCCTTATTGCTATTATAAATTGTTTACCAACGTAATTAGAGCAGTAAAAATACATGTTTTATCATACCCATCGTATACCACGGCTTTCAGCCAATTAGCATTCAGGGCAAAAAAAACACCCAGTTTATAATGTCTTATAAAGCATGAGTCAGTCAAAGATAGAATTACTCTGCTTATTGTCTCCTCATGTAAAGTTATGTATACTTCATTCTAACTGCCCAGAAAGATAAAGAAAACAATGCCTTGCTCTATGAAAACATTCATATATTTCCAAAGTTATAATGACTTTTTCTTGTATGTTGATCAAGAACTTGCAATATCTACAATCCTCAGTCCCTTGGATAGAAGAAGTCGTTTTGATAAATCTTGTACAGGATTATTTTAGTCATGCACTAAAATAATAATCCTGTACAAGACTAATCAAAACTACTCCTTCTATCCAAGGGACTGAGGATTGTAGATATTGCAAGTTCTTGATTAAACTTAAGTTTGTAAGAAGTCCAATCTAAATTACAGTATGTAGTATAATGGAGGAATGATTTGCCTGATTTGCAAGCCCTTGTAAAACTAATTTTCATTACGGGGACAACAAAACCAGTAAAGTAAAGTTAGAGTAATGATAATGGCTACTGAAAAGAGCTTGCTGATTGAGCTTTCTCTGATTCAGAGGAGTTGGGTTAAATGAGGAAGACACATTTTGGTTGAATGCATTCAGTTGTACTAGGTATCCCCTTTCCCGTTCCTTTCCCTTGTATGGTCCTAGTGCAGATCTGATAGACAATGAGTGATGAGGATGTGCCCTCTAGCAGGAGGGCACATGTAGGCTTGGGTCAAATTATGTAAAATAATTGAGCTACACTTACGTAGCCAAGGTAACCAATAGAATAATCCCAAAAGTGAAAACTCAAATACCCTTTGACCCATGTCTGGTGTGACTGTGGGACTGTAATCATTTATACAGTTTATTCTGAAAGTATTCAGACCCCTTTACTTTTTCCACATTATTCCACATACAGCCTTATTTTTAAAATGAATTCGTTTTTTTCCCCTCATCAATATACTCACAGTACCCCATAATGACAAAGCAAAAACAAGTTTGTAGACATAAAATAATTTTAAAAATGAAATATCACATTTACATAAGTATTCAGACACTTTACTCAGTGATTACAGCCTCAAGTCTTCTTTGGTATGACTCGACAAGCTTGGCACACCTGTATATACACCATAGTGCCCACAAAGCTCAGCACTAAGCTAAGGACCCTGGGACTAACACCTCCCTCTGCAGGTGGTAAGGGTAGGCGACAACACATCTGCCACGCTGATCCTCAACACTGGGACCCCTCAGGGGTGCATGCTTAGTCCCCTGCTGTTCTCCCTGTTCACTCACGACTGCGTAGTTAAGCATGATTCCAAAACCATCATTAAGTTTGCTGACGACACAACAGTGGTAGGCTGATCACCGACAACGATGAGACAGCCTATAGGGAGGAGGTCAGAGACCTGGCAGTATGGTGCCAGGACAACAACCTCTCCCTCGATGTGAGCAAGACAAAGGAGCTGATTTTGGTCTATAGGAAAATTAGGGTCGAACAAGCCCCCATTAACATCGATGGGACTGAAGTGGAGTGGGTCGAGAGTTTCATGTTCCTTGGCGTCCACATCACCAACAAACTACCATGGTCCAAACACACCAAGACAGTTGTGAAGAGGGCATGACAACACCTTTTCCCCTTAAGGAGACTGAAAAGATTTGGCATGGGTCCCCAGATCCACAAAAAGTTCTACAGCTACACAATCGAGAGCATACTGACCAGTTGCATCACTGCCTGGTATGGCAACTGCTTGGTATCTGACCGTAAGGCTCTACAGAGTGTAGTGCGTACCGCCCAGTACATCACTGGGGCCAAGCTTCCTGACATCCAGGACCTATATAGTAGGCGGTGTCAGAGGAAGGCCAAGAAAATTGTCAAAGACTCCAGTCACCCAAGTCATTGACTGTTCTCTCTGCTACCACACGGCAAGCAGTACCGGAGCACGAAGTCTGGGACCAAAAGGCTCATTAACAGCTTCTACCCCCAAGCCACAAGACTGCTGAATAACTAAACTAATGTTTATTATCTATGTATAGTCACTTTACAAACCTCGACTAACCTGTACCCCCGCACATTGACTCGGTACCGGTACCCCCTGTACATAGCCTCGTTATTGTTATATACATTTCTTGTGTTACTTTTTGATTGATTAGATTTTTTTAAACTTTAGTTTAGTTAGTAAATATTTTATTAACTCTATTCCTTGAACTGCATTGTTGGTTAAGGGCTTGTAAGTAAGCATTTCACGGTAAGGTCTACACCTGGTGTATTCTGTACATGTGACAAATAACATTTGATTTGATTTGTGGAGTTTCTTCCATTCTTCTCTCCAGATCATCTCAAGCTCTGTCAGGTTGGATGGGGATTGTCGCTGTTCAGCTATTTTCAGGACTCTCCAGAGATGTTCAATTGGATTGAAGTCCGGACTCTGGGCGGGCCACTCAACGACATTCAGAGTCTTGTCTCGAAGCCACTCTTGGTTTCATCAGACCAGAGAATCTTGTTTCTCATGGTCTGAGAGTCCTTCAGGTGCCTTTTGGAAAACTCCAAGCGGGCTGTCATGTGTCTTTTACTGAGGAGTGGCTTCCATCCTAATCAGCATCCCTCCTCAACCAGTATCCACACATAACTTCCTGAAGAAAACATCTATACTCTAAACATGCTGTATGCATGTGTGTGTATATATCCAAATATAACCATTATGTAATAGACATAGATAGACCCTCTCAGAAGTGGGAAGGCTAATGCATGTCGGCTGTACACCCAACAAATTGCTATAGTTGCCTGCCCCCCTTGAGTGCTGCAATTTCAAACTGTTTGTCCACCACAACTAACCAATGCAATTCCAGGTCTCTCTTTTATTGCCTGGCTCATTTATTTTCAGCCACTATCAATTGGCTAACAGAAACCTGGCGTGTTCGGGTCAGGGCTACTTTCTAAAGAGGTTGGATCAGTGGTCTACACTAAACATGGAATGATAGATCCCTAAAGAGAGTGTCTAATGCATCAGCAATCAGCCTCAAGGGGGCCAGCTTATTGCCACTAAAGGTTGCAAATTAACCAGTCTGCAGTGTCCAAATGCATTTTTTTCTAAATACAACCCAATGAAATGGGAGGGAGTAGAGGGACTTTTCTAATGTGTCACCCATTTTAGTGCTCTTTACTTGCATTTGAAATGATACCATGTGTGAATTTAATGCCCAGTGCAGTGCCCTTCACTTGGATGGACAACAGTATTTTGCTGCGAATGGCCTCTACAGTTTATAACAACAGTGGAATGTCATGCCCGTTTTCCGAGGGGAATTTGCCTGACGCCATCCAGTTGTATTGTGGTAATTGTGAATGAAGTTGGGGGCCACCTGCTGTTCTAGCTCAGACAATGTGGAGCTCAACGACAGGAGACCTTGAGGAAAGGGACGCGTAAACCAACAGAAAATTACAGTTTTAATGACTGACTGAGTCATGTCTGAGACACAAAGGCTTCATAATGTTCCACATGGATTCTTGCAGGAGAATGATCAAATATAGAGATAAACGATAGAGATCAACCACTTTCCACATGCTCCTCTTGTGCCATTTGGAATACAACATGTAAGTCATGTGTCATGCAATGTGAGTTAACTAACCAGTCAGAATGTATTTAAAGATGTATGTGAAAGACATGGCCTTTTCTTACCCCGTGTTGCCTTCCGAGAATATTCCTGTAAATAGAATTTCTTATCTTCAAATCGTACAATGTCTGGTGATACACAGCCAAATGAATCACTCAGACAACAAAGTGAAGAACACAGGTAATAAATGTCAGTGCTCCAAAATTAGAGTAGGAGGCAGAGCAATCAAAATATATTATTATGGACGTACAAAAATCCAGTGGACCATTAGATTAGAGAGAGACCATTAGAGAGAGTTGGATAAGAAGACAAGAATAACCCTTTCCTTTAAGGACAGTCACATCTCCCCCTATCCAACCACTACCCAGTCCATCCCTCTGTCTCCGACATCTCGGGACTACTAAAAGCAGCCGCAGTATTCAGAATGCCTAGCCTGGCCGATGTATGCGATAGCTCATTAATTGTCCATTACAAAGACACAGCCTGGCATTAAAGCAGCTACTTTATTGAAGGTCCTGAAAACAGGGCCTTTGAATGGGGAGGCTTGCTCTTAGTGATGAGGCTGTATTCAATAAACTCTGAGAGGGCCGTCTTTGTTGGCCCGCTGTGGCCTGAATGTACAATGAGCCTCTGGGGTAGTGACCATCGAACCCTGTCCCTGAGATCCCTCAGAGTCGACCGTTATTGGTCGTTCGACAGCGAGCCACAGACGCACAAGTGTGCACCCGCTCATGCATATATGCATGCAGACAGACAAGCATACACAATCACTAGGGCGTATGCATGATCACACCCTCATGCAAAGGAACTGACTGACTGACTGACAGTGCTATCTCGGAATCTCACCCATCCGATTTTCTCGGCATGATCGGCGGATGGGTGGAAATAAAGAGTCTGGTAGTTTCGTAATCTGGCAGCTAAAACCAGTGGGCAGACAAAGGAGTGGCCCAGTTTGAGAGAGAGAGCAGGCAGGCAGTTACCGATGGGGTTCTGAGGACCTGGGAATGGTTGTAGCTTGGCTGGTATTCAGGGTGCATCAGGGGCAATGCATGAGCCGATACAACGGGGCCCTGAATGGAATTAATTGTCTGTGATTGAGCAGATTGCCAAGGTTACTGCCGAGAATCAAATAGGGGAATGTATTAGTAAGTGCTCCGTTCAAAGCACAGTATCCTAGGTCACTTGTTGTGCCAAGGAGATGCTAATGACGGAGTTACCTTGCAGCACTTTGAGAAGCCCCACACAGAACCACACTTTCACTGATCCAGGTATCAAGGAGCTAAATAAGGAAAGACCTGACAGAACTGGTAGTGTGTGTTAGAATTTGAAAATAACTTTCCTACTACTGTCAATCCAACAGACTACCAGCAAAATATGATAACTACTCACACATTATGGAACTACAGTATATTTCTAACACTTTGCAGTCACAGTGAGAAAAAAGTATTCCAATCATTAAGTAGACTAGGGATGGCAACCCGGAGGCCCGCGAGCAGCAGTTTCTCTTTTTACGTCAGTCACTGACAGTCAATCAACATTACATTGGTAAGCTATTCTAGCCAGTTACCTAAACTTGTAGTAATCATGGTCAAATTGTCGACCGAGGAGCCCCCATTGATTTTGTTTTCACTCTCACTCAGATATATTAACATGGCATACATCAGGACAAAATATGTAGAACTGCAGGAAATGTGTTATAAAATGGTAAATTATTCTCTCTGCCACATGGAAGAATTTGTAGAATTGCTGCAATTTGCTAACCAAATTGAGCTTATGGACCCCAAAAGGCTAGGACCGGGTCTGACTGCATGTGTGGGGATACCCACAAGCCACTGCAGCCCCTCATGATGGGTTCAGATGTTTTGTGTACCCCACCCCCATCAAAGTTGCCCATCTGTAGACTAGATTATATAGAAAAAAAAGATGTTAATGAACTAACGAGAGGTTTATCAATATGAATATGAGGTTGAATATCTCTCAAATGAGAGGTTTTGAAAATGAAATTAAGAGTGAAATGAGATGAACACATGCTGAGGAAGAGTGAGATTAGGAAGGGTTGCTGCTGGGGAATCAGTGAAAGAGTTTGTGGGTGTAGAAGTGAGTGAGTGAGTGAGTGAGTGAGTGAGTGAGTGAGTGAGTGAGTGAGTGAGTGAGTGAGTGCCAGTATGTGTAGACAGGGAACTAAAAGCTTCAAACAATTTAAAGAGACAGATGATTCTCCAGAGTGTCTGTGGTGGCTGGGCAGCTCTCGGATGAAAGTGTTTACGAACCTTAGAGTAATGAAATCCTCTCCAGTGAGAGGCTTGTCAGGTGCTTGCCGACCAAGTGCGGCTTACTCAACAAGGATGTTAGTCAATGCTCCCTACCCTCAGTGTGTGCGAGTGGCCTCCCTCCCTGACTCAATCAAGTCACTGTGCTTTACTGCATTCAGAGCTCACAGGGTCACTAGACCTTATAGAGCACGGCTACACACCATAGCAATGGTATTCATTGAATTGGGTTTGATTCAGAATCCTTTGGCCCTTTGGTCAATAAAATAATTTTAAAAATGTATAAGCCTATTGATAGATTATCTTGAGCTCTTTAGTGACCAACCGACCAGCAAATGAGTTGAGCGAGCTTTAATCACAAGAGTAGTGCGTGTATAATGAGAAAGGCAAGCTACGTGTCGCTGACGCTTCACTTTCATTTCTGCGTGTTCATATCTATGCTCACTATCATGTGAAGTGCTTTATTAGTTTTGGAGGAAAGGTTAGCTACAGGAGTTGAATGGCGGTAATTGCAAAACAACACATTTACACATTGCACTACGATAGGGCCTTCGCATGTTTTGATGCACATTGCTTCAAAAAATACCTGGAGGGAAAATTAAACCTTTGTAAATCCTACTTTTAAATCTGCTGTCTCGTTTAATTGCACTTTCCCTAGCGATCAGGCTGACCTTATATAGATCTTACTCTAATGACACCTTTAAGTTAGATACAAACCGTTTCATCGATATATGCTAAAATTTACAGCACAAATTAGCAAATTCTTTCAGCTGACTAGCATTAAGACCAGACATTCCCATCAGTAGGGATTATGCTACAATTAAACCAATGCGCTTTCCAAGAAATGAGAGCCGCCACATGCAATGGGCCCTAACTACATAGTAAGTAGTGCCACCTGGGAACGGCTGGGTGTTGGGCCTCGCCGGGATAATACTTTGCATTCAGGGCACAGTACGTCTGATCAGAGACACATAGCATGAAAGGTGCTGCTGAGGTGAGATTGTGATTACCTCGCTTGGTGTAGTAGAGTGGGCTACCCTGGACCGTGATGCGGATACATCAGCATTTCACTCACATTTCTAATTCTGACACCGCTGACATGATGTTCAAGGTGAGTAGTGTACAGTGTGAAAAAAAAAACCCAGCTCCAACATTTTATCAGTCACTGATATAGGAAGTGAGTCACTGTTTTGGTCCAGACATTGGAAGGGTAAAAATGTCTGCACATTAATTAGCCCTTAAAGGATTTTAATGACCATTACATAAACTATAGGATAGCTACAGTAACAGCAAAAACAACACAGCTCTCTGTGTCTCTCAGTGGACACGATGCTATCAATGATACCTATGCCTAACCTATTGAGCTTCTCTTCGGTTTATTCAATGGACAAAGACCAAGAGATGCATTTGTGAGATCCTAATCATATTATAGTCTTTGATGCCTGACTATTATGTTCAGTTGAAAGGTGCAGGTAAGCTACTACTTTTTCATTGTTTTCTGTCCTTTCTATGGTTAACTGTTTAATCATAGGTTCAGGGTGCTGAGTCTATAGGTCTTTGGTCTATATCACCTCCCAGCCATATATTAGGTGTTACAATCCATCTTCAATCCATGGCCTGGTTGTTCTAGGATGTTAGCAGTGAACTTGGCTCTGTAGTGTCTTTACAGTATACTGTATGTCCCTTGGCAGTGGGTCTTCAAACTCACTAAGGTAATTCTCCCCGTCGTCCTCAAGCCATCTCCCTATGGAGGTGTGTTCCATAGGGACAATTTACCGTTAAGTTGGAGAGGTAATGTCTGGTCAGACAGAGCTACTCTTTTGCCCCCTGACTGCTTCCCACAAGGCGAGGGGAGGCTCCTGCCATTTCCAGGTAGAAATTTCAAATGGAGAAATGTAGCACACATCAAGCTGCAGAGAAAGCGGTCGCCTCGCCGTCGCCCATGTGCCTCAAAGAGAGCATTGCCCTCGCCCTAAGGTCTGGCAATTACTGTGGAGAAGACTTCATGGTTGTAGCGTCTATCGCTCCTTGAGAGGGGGGAAGATGTGTAAACAGAGTGGTGGTTGAGACATAATATTGACACCTTTGGCCAATTACTCCCATCTGTGTTCTGCAATTGGCCATCTGGAGAGTCGAATACACGTCTAAGGTCTTGAAAGTGAAACATCATTAAAGTGCAGCCAGATCCAATCCTCAGACTGTCTACCCATCAATTCTCCTGAGATAAACACATTTAGAGGAAAGTGATTCTTATTGGGGACATTGATTGTCTGCATACCGGTGGGTCCTTACCACACTTTGTTACAATGACAGGTGTGGAGGGTGTTATAAAAAGGGGTGAAGTAATTTTTATTTACAACCATATCGATTATTTTCCTCTGTGTTGGCTCCAAATTAACCATTGTCGACCTAACATGAGGTCACTGGTCCACATGACTTCACCAAGGCAGCTTCTCACTTCTTTCTCTCACTTTTTACACTTTTTCCATCAGTTCTATAACAATCTAAGGCGAAAGACAGATAATATTGGCTTTGTGGAGGAAAGGGAGCGGGCTAAGGCCGGGATGATTTCATTATTGCCACAGGTTGGCTTAACACCTCACACCGCTGCAATTGGATCAAAGTGAATATCCAGTGCAGATGACACAATGTCATAGCCTAACAGTGTGTCTGACTGTCCCTGGAAATAAAGCATCAGCAGAGGAATGTGGAATACCTGGACATCAAGGAACGTAGAATAGCAGGACATCAAGGTCATATTAAACTGGTCAAAATAACACTTGAAGGTCTAGATCTACAGTAGCTGGAAAAACACATAATTTTGATCTTCTATGCCATGCCATGCCTTCAAAATCCCTCAGTCAGACTCACAGAGCCTAATGGATTTGACTGATCTGCAAAAACATTTGTATGAAAGGGTCAAATGGTCAAAGATGATGTGCACACTTATTCCTTTGAATTCTCTAGGTATTTTTTGTTGCTAAGAGCCTGTCAGAAATAGTTTGTGGTCAAACAGCACAAGAAAAGGAATGCTTTAACCTAAATCATCACACTTCAAACCTTTACTGCTAGTTTACTTTACTGCATAGTTATACAGTAGTCATACCGTAGTCAAACCATAGTCATACCGTAATCATACCATAGTGATACTGTAGTCATACCGTAGTCATACCGTAGTCATACCGTAAGCATACCGTATTCATACCGTAGTCATACTATAATCACACTGTATTTATACCATAGTCATACTGTAGTCATACCATAGACATAATGTAGTCATACCGTAGACATACTGTAGTCATACCTTAGTCAATACATATTCATACCGTAGTCATACTGTAGTTATACTGCAGTTACACTGTAGTCATACCTTATTCATACTGTAGTCATACTGCAGTTACACCGTAGTCATACTGTAGTCATACAGCAGTCATACCGTAGTCATACTGTAGTCATACTGTAGTCACCCTGTAGTTATACCATAGTCATACTGTAGTCATACCATAGACATAATGTAGTCATACTGTAGTCATAACATTAATACTGTAGGCATACCGTAGTCATATTGCATTCATACTTTATCTTGGCCAGGTCGCAATTGTAAATGAGAACTTGTTCTCAACTGGCCTAGCTGGTTAATAAAGGTGAAAATAAAAAAAATACTCCGTAGTCATACTGTAGTCATACCGCATTTACATCGTAATCATACTGTAGTCATACCGCATTTACATCATACTGTAGTCATAGCATTTACATCATAATCATACTGTAGTCATACCCATTTACATCATAATCATACTGTAGTCATACATTTACAGTAATCATACTGTAGTCATACCGCATTTACATCATAATCATACTGTAGTCATACCGCATTTACATCATAATCATACTGTAGTCATACGCATTTACATCATAATCATACTGTAGTCATACCGCATTTACACCGTAGTCATACTGTAGTCATACAGCAGTCATACTGTAGTCATACTGCATTTACATCAGTCATACTAGTCATAGTCATTTACATCATAATCATACTGTAGTCATACCGCATTTACATCGTAATCATACTGTAGTTATACATCATAATCATACTGTAGTCATACCGCATTTATCGTAATCATACTGTAGTCATACCGCATTTACATCATAATCATACTGTAGTCATACCGCATTTACATCATAATCATACTGTAGTCATAATCATACTGTAGTCATACCGCATTTACATCGTAATCATACTGTAGTCATACCGCATTTACATCATAATCATACTGTAGTCATACCGCATTTACATCATAATCATACTGTAGTCATACCGCATTTACATAATCATACTGTAGTCATACCGCATTTACATCGTAATCATACTGTATCATGCATTTACATTAATATCTGTAGGCATTTACATCATAATCATAGTAGTCATACCGCATTTACATCATAATCATAAGTCATGCATTTACATCATAATCATAAATGAGAACTTGTTCTCAAGTCATGGCATTTACATCAGCTGGTTAATAAAGGTGCATTTACATCATAATCAAAGTCATACCGCAAATCAAATCATACTGTAGTCATACCGCATTTACACCGTAATCATACTGTAGTCATACCGCATTTACATCATAATCATACTGTAGTCATACCGCATTTACATCATAATCATACTGTAGTCATACCGCATTTACATCATAATCATACTGTAGTCATACCGCATTTACATCGTAATCATACTGTAGTCATACCGCATTTACATCATAATCATACTGTAGTCATACCTTAGTCATTCCATAGTCATTTGAAAGACAGTCCAAAGTTAAAGGAGCAAAAGGAAGATGGTCAACAGAAGTCAGACTACACAGTAAATCCCTTTAATGCTTCCCCTCACAGTTCACACCGAACCTGCTGTGTTCTCCTAAATTCATTTTCAAGGACAGCGTTTCAGCAAATATTAATTTCCCAAGATGGCCATCAGTCAAGTTATACCGCTGTCTGTGGTGAGGAAGAAAGAAAGAAAAGAGCGATAGAATAAAAAAAAGTGGGAGGATGATGACTCCAGATTGCTTTGTGCCTTTTTGTAAGTGTCAATTTCTGTCTGAAGATTGAAACTGGAGATGGGACTCTTTATATGTTTCGCTTTCCCTTAGAAGAGCAATCACATTTTCACACAAACATCAACACAAAGGGAGTGTTGAGTGAATCTTGAAATACTATTATATCTTTTAGGCACTATCTGTGCACACAGTTCATTTGTAATATTTCGCTGTAAGTGGTTTTCTGACATCAATTATTACTATGCTGTTTTCTGTGCTTTTCAATTTCACAAACATATATCCTTGCAGTAAAGCTCTAGACAGTCTAGTAGCTAAATGGAAACTGCGTCACTATAAAGGACTCTAATCATCAACATCATGCCTCAACACTAGTTCTGTAATTGCTGCATTTGGTATTTCGCTCACCTCTCTTTCACAACTGCAACAGTATGTATTTTTACAATGGAGAGTAAACGTGAGCATGAAAAAGAGACTCAACTTGTTATGAACACAAGAATAATTAGAAGACTTTCCAATCAAGCACAATCTCAATGCAGAAACTAATTCACTTTGTAGTTCTAATTTAAAACTTGAAGTACAATCTTACTGTCACGAGCAAACAACTGCTCTCCTCTGTCCAACTTTCTCCAAGGGTGACAGACACAAAGGAAAGCATCTCCAAAGGTTCCAAAGTGCATGTCTGAGGGGGGATGGGTTCGGGGATGGTGATGTGTGTGGGATTGGGAGGGGAAGGGGGGTTCAGAGGTCAGCAGGCTAGCTGTTGGGGTATTTCACTCTTTATTTACCCAAGACCACAAGGTCACGCCGTCACCATCGGGAATTGGAAAGGGAAAACAGTGCATTAGCCCACCTTTCTCCCATTGTTTGAACGTCCCACTCCCACTGGGCCTCCTAACTCGTTGTGGCTTTTGGGGGAACTGGGTGGGGTGGGGGGGTCAGACTACTTTCTAAAGGCCGGCGTCTCCGTCTGTCACCACCCCCACACTCCCAGCTAAGGAGAGAAAAGCAACTGTTGCTATGTTAGCGTCGCAATGCGCTGGGATATTAAAGCTATTTATCTTGACGCTCCACCAATGCAGAGGCAGCTTGGAGGCACTCTGATGCATGCTTAATAGGCTAATCACACTCTCTCTCTTCAGGACCCCCCTAACTTCACATACACACACAGAGACACTCCAGTGTGCGTATGTGCACACACACAGATAGACACCCACACACACACAACCTGCTTTCATACATCTCTCCCTCTCCCTGGGGGAGCGTTGAGCTCTAGCGGGCCATGTTGATTTTCAAATGGTGATGGCTTGATCTGAGGGGCAGCTCAGTGTCTGGACCGTCACACAACACCCTGTGCGTCTCCAGCTGGTAGCCTGTCTATGGTTCAAAGTTAGTGTGTGTGTGTGTGTGTATGTGTGTGTGTGTGCGTCCATGTGTGTGGTGTGTGTGTGTGTGTGGAGAGGAGCATGGGGGAGTGTTTACTGAGATCCTTGATGTGATAGATAGCCCAACAGACCTTGATTCAGGCCCAGTTAGAATCACACCAATGTAGTGTTATGACATGTGCTTTACATTTTCATGTCCTTTCCAATTTTTTGTTATTTTATTTGTTGCAATATTATTAGAAAGGAAGTATCCATTATCCAGACCATAGAGATTTAATCTAATAAAATGTTAAAATGAATGAACATTATTTAACAATGTATTCATTATTCAACAGGCTTACTTAGATACAAGTGGAAGCATATCTGTCCAGCACCAAACTTCAAAGAGCTAGCACACAGCTCAGACACCCATACATACCAGACGCGACATGCCTTCATAGTCAGTCCACAAGTCCAGAAGAGACTCACACAGTACACACAGTACTACATAGAGCCATGACAACACATCAAGTAACTCAAGCGAGCAGCAAAATCAGATTTTAAAAAACAGATAAAACAAAACAAATCAAATCAAAGGTATTTATATGGCCCTTCTTACATCAGCTGATATCTCAAAGTGCTGTACAGAAACCCAGCCTAAAACCCCAAACAGCAGGCAATGCAGGTGTAGAAGCACCTTACAGCACAACGCAGACTATGAAGAGACACACACACACACATACAAACACAAATACACACACACACACACACACATTGTCACGCCCTGACCTTAGAGAGCCTTTTTATGTCTCTATTTGGTTTGGTCAGGGTGTGATTTGGGGTGGGCATTCTATGATTTTTTATTTCTATGTTTTGGACGGGTATGGTTCTCAATCAGGGACAGCTGCCTATTGTTGTCTCTGAATGGGAACCATACTTAGGTAGCCCTTTTCCCTCCTTTCAGTGGGGGAAGTTATGTTTGTTAGTGGCACTTAGCCCTGTAAGCGGTTGTTTAATTTGTTTCTTGTTTTGTTGGCGTCATTCCATAATAAAGATAAATGTACGCTCACCACGCTGCGCTTTGGTCCTCTTCATTCGACGGCCGTGACACACATAGGCACACACACTCTCCACACACATATACACTCATTGTAATGTAGTGGGATAGTGGAGTTTATATTTTATATGTGTAATATTAGAGTAATAATGTATTGTATGATGTATTGTGTTATTTATGAAATAGGCTGTTATGTTTTTTTTTGTGCTGTAACTGTTTTAACCCTGTTTGGCCTTAGCAGCAGGTAATGGGGATCCTAATTCATACTAAATATCTGTGCATGTTTATAGAAAGAAGATACAAATACTTTCTACAGAAAACGTGAAGGTAATCTCAGATGAATCTGCGATGCCTGCTGCTGATCATTTGTTAATAAAATGTGTTCCTTTACTTAAAGTCTGCCAGTATAGCGTGTTATTCTCATTTTTTTTTAAAAATTTTTATTTCACCTTTATTTAACCAGGTAGGCCAGTTGAGAACAAGTTCTCATTTGCAACTGCGACCTGGCCAAGATAAAGCATAGCAGTGTGAGCAGACAACACAGAGTTACACATGGAATAAACAATTAACAAGTCAATAACACAGTAGAAAACAAAGGGGGGAGTCTATATACAATGTGTGCAAAAGGCATGAGGAGGTAGGCGAATAATTACAATTTTACAGATTAACACTGGAGTGATAAATGATCAGATGGTCATGTACAGGTAGAGATATTGGTGTGCAAAAGAGCAAGTAAATAAATAAAAACAGTATGGGGATGAGGTAGGTGAAAATGGGTGGGCTATTTACCAATAGACTATGTACAGCAGCAGCGATCGGTTAGCTGCTCAGATAGCTGATGTATGAAGTTGGTGAGGGAGATAAAAGTCTCCAACTTCAGCGATTTTTGCAATTCGTTCCAGTCACAGGCAGCAGAGTACTGGAACGAAAGGCGGCCAAATGAGGTGTTGGCTTTAGGGATGATCAGTGAGATGCACCTGCTGGAGCGCGTGCTACGGATGGGTGTTGCCATCGTGACCAGTGAGCTGAGATAAGGCGGAGCTTTACCTAGCATGGACTTGTAGATGACCTGGAGCCAGTGGGTCTGGCGACGAATATGTAACGAGGGCCAGCCGACCAGAGCATACAGGTCGCAGTGGTGGGTGGTATAAGGTGCTTTAGTGACAAAACGGATGGCACTGTGATAGACTGCATCCAGTTTGCTGAGTAGAGTGTTGGAAGCCATTTTGTAGATGACATCGCCGAAGTCGAGGATCGGAAGGATAGTCAGTTTTACTAGGGTAAGCTTGGCGGCGTGAGTGAAGGAGGCTTTGTTGCGGAATAGAAAGCCGACTCTTGATTTGATTTTCGATTGGAGATGTTTGATATGAGTCTGGAAGGAGAGTTTGCAGTCTAGCCAGACACCTAGGTACTTATAGATGTCCACATATTCAAGGTCGGAACCATCCAGGGTGGTGATGCTAGTCGGGCATGCGGGTGCAGGCAGCGATCGGTTGAAAAGCATGCATTTGGTTTTACTAGCGTTTAAGAGCAGTTGGAGGCCACGGAAGGAGTGTTGTATGGCATTGAAGCTTGTTTGGAGGTTAGATAGCACAGTGTCCAATGACGGGCCGAAAGTATATAGAATGGTGTCGTCTGCGTAGAGGTGGATCAGGGAATCGCCCGCAGCAAGAGCAACGTCATTGATATATACAGAGAAAAGAGTCGGCCCGAGATAAGCATGTATGAGCTTTTATAAGGTCTTACACTAAGCCACAAGTCAGACATGGTTCAGCAGTGGAACACCTACAGAAGCCTACTTCTCAGAGGGTTCTAGTGACCCAGTGCCCACTAGTCCTTTAAAAGCCATGTTGACACAGTCATTTGCCATTGAGTCTCAGGCAAACACTCTATGGAGGCTGATTCCAACTCCATCTCCCTGCAAGCCAAGAAGACTTTGCTGGGGCTTTGCCTGGCGACACTGTGTCCCTTCGCTTCCATTGCAGGCATCCTTACAGCATTTGTTGCTTAGTATACAACAAATGACAAGCATTTCGCTACACCCACAAAACATCTGCTAAATACGTGCAAGTGAAAATAAACATTTGATTTGATTTGAAATGAGAGATTGATGGATCAATTGGCGCTACATTCTCATTTGAATTTGGTAGAAAAACATGAATCAATAGACTTTAATAATATCAACATATCTCTGACTATCAACATAGGTTGCCAGTTGGTTCCTGTTAACCTCTATTGTTGAGTTAATCATTTTACATTTAAACTTGATACAGTATCTGTGATAAGGCATGATCATTATTTTTCTAATAATATGGAGCAGGTGGGGGCCTTGCTTTGACCAACCATCATTAGGTGGGGTATGCCTTTGACCAATCCCCATTGAGTAGACTATGGTTTTGACCAATCCTCATTCGTATAAATATCAGTCAGAATGGGATAATTGGGATTAGTGATTTTCATTTGGCAGACTATAGGGAACAGCTGTGTCTACTGTATGTGCACTATAGCGTCCATTTTACCTGCAGTCTCTCTGACATCAAAACGAATGACACTCATTTGTGATGTGTGCACTTAATCTTGCCGACAGATTGGAAGGAAATGAAATTGTGCTCAGTAAAAAAGCTCCTCCAAACCTTTGATCATCGTAAATTCGCCTCTGGTGTTATTTATAATCCACTGAGCTTGCCTCTTTGTGTGTGGGGTGCTGGCAAATGCATATAGTTGCCCTTGCACCTTGCCTGTTTGATAAGCTATCATGGCCTTTGAGATGAAGGGAAGTGTTGAGTATGTATAATGATATTGTTTGCTAGCGTTCCCCCATATGCAATGCTAATACGCTATTCTCAGTGATTCTCACTGTCGATGGTCTGAATATATACAGTTGAAGTCGGAAGTTTACATACACCTTAGCCAAATACATTTAAACTCAGTTCATCACGATTCCTGACAATTCATCCTATTAAATATTTCCTGTCTTGGGTCAGTTAGGATTACCCCTTTATTTTAAGAATTTGAAATGTCAGAATAATAGTAGAGAGAATTATTTCTTTCAGATTTTATTTCTTTCATCACATTCCCAATGGGTCAGAAGTTTACATACACTCAATTAGTATTTGGTAGCATTGCCTTTAAATTGTTTCACTTGGATCAAACATTTCGGGGAGTCTTCCACAAGTTTCCCACAATAAGTTGGGTGAATTTTGGCCCATTCCTCCTGACAGAGCTGGTGTAACTAAGTCAGGTTTGTAGGCCTCCTTGCTTGCACACACTTTTTCAGTTCTGCCCATACATTTTCTATAGGATTGAGGTCAGAGCTTTGTGATAGCCACTCCAATACCTTGACTTCGTTGTCCTTAAACCATTTTGCCACAACTTTGGAAGTATCCTTGGGGTCATTGTCCATTTGCGACCAAGCTTTAACTTCCAGAATGATGTCTTGAGATGTTGCTCCAATACATCCACATAATTCTCCTGCCTCATGATGCCATCTATTTTGTGAAGTGCACCAGTCCCTCCTGCAGAAAAGCACCCCCACAACATGATGCTGCCACCGCCATGCTTCACGGTTGGGATGGTGTTCTTTGGCTGATAATAGCAACCTTTTTCCTTCAAACATAACAATGGTCATTATGGCCAAACAGTTCTATTTTTGTTTCATCAGACCAGAGGACATTTCTCCAAAAAATGTGATCTTTGTCCCCATGTGTAGTTGCAAACCGTATTCTGGCTTTTTTAATGGAGGTTTTGGAGCAGTGGCTTCTTCCTTGCTGAAAGGCCTTTCAGGTTATGTCGATATAGGACTTGTTTTACTGTGGATACAGATACTTTTGTACCTGCTTCCATCAGCATCTTCACAAAGTCTATTACTGTTGTTCTGGGATTGATTTGCACATTTCACACCAAAGTACGTTCATCTCTAGGAGACAGAACGCGTCTCCTTCCTGAGCTTGATGACGGCTAAGTGGTCCCATGGTGTTTATACTTGCATACTATTGTTTATACAGATGAACGTGATACCTTCAGGCATTAGGAAATTGCTCCCAAGTATGAACCAGACTTGTGGAGGTCTATAATTTTCTTTCTGAGGTCATGGCTGATTTCTTTTGAATTTCCCATGATGTCAGGCAAAGAGGCACTGAGTGTGAAGGTAGGCCTTGAAATACATCCACAGGAACACCTCCAATTGACTCAAATGGTGTCCATTTGCCTATCAGAAGCTTTGAAAGTCATGCCATCATTTTCTGGAATTTTCCAAGCTGTTTAAAAGGCACAGTCATCTTATTGTATGTAAACTTCTGACCAACTTGAATTGTGATACAGTGAATTATAAGTGAAATAATCTGTCTGTAAACAATTGTTGGAAAAATGACTTGCGTCCTGCACAAAGTAGATGCGTTTAAGTGTATGTAAACTTTCGACTTCAACTGTAACTAACCACACACAACTGACTGAGCTGTATAGGCCTACTGTTCTTGTTTTTGGTACTGGGGTTACGAACACACTTGGCGAAAAACATACACTACCATTCAAAATGTTGGGGTCACTTAAAAATGTAGGTTTTTTTGTCCATTAAAATAACATCAAATGGATCAGAAATACAGTGTAGACATTGTGTTAGCTAATCCAAGTTATAATTTTAGAAGGCTAATCATTAGAAAACCCTTTTGCAATTATGTTAGCACAGCTGAAAACTGCTGTACTGATTAAAGAAGCAATAAAACTGGCCTTTTTTTGACTAGTTGAATATCCGGAGCATCAGCATCTGTGGGTTCGATTACTGGCTCAAAATGGCCAGAAACAAAGCACTTTCATCAGTCTATTCTTGTCCCGAGAAATGAAGGCTATTCCATGCGAGGAATTGCCAAGAAACTGCCAAGAAACTGAAGATCTTGTACACCGCTGTGTACTACTCCCTTCACAGAACAGCACAAACTGGCCCTAACCAGAATAGAAAGAGGAGTGGGAGGCCCTGGTGTCTAGTGTGTCTAGTTTGAGAAACAGACGCCCCACAAGTCCTCAACTGGCAGCTTCATTAAATAGCACCCGCAAAACACCAGTCTCAACGTTAACAATGAAGAGGTGACTCCGGGATGCTGGCCTTCTAGGCAAAGTTCCTCTGTCTAGTGTCTGTGTTCTTTCGCCCATTTTAATCTTTTATTGTTGTTGGCCAGTCAGAGATATGGCTTTTTCTTTGCAACTCTGCCTAGAAGGCTAGCATCCCGTAGTCGCCTCTTCACTGTTGACGCTGAGACTGGTGTTTTGCGGGTACCTTGTTAATTGCACCTCCTATATCTGTCTGTTCCTCAGTTAGATCCCTGTGTCATCGTTATTGTCGGTTTTGTTTTCCCCTGTCCAGATGCTGTCTGTATTCTGTTCCTGTCCTTGTTTCATTACATGTTCACTCCCTGTACTTGCTTCTTGTCTCCAGCGTCTGTCCTCACAGAATGCTGACACAAATATTTGAAGCATCATCAGCATCATGTTTTGTTGGTAACGTCGGGTCCGGGTGCTATAGGAACCGGGGGTGCCTCAGCTGGCTCGCCGGGCTTCCACGCCTTAGCTGGCTTGAGAGGTTACCTTGCCTTGGTTTCCTCGGCAGGCACTCATCCCACGTCATGCCTCAGCCGGCTTGTCGGGCTCCCACGCCTCAGTTGGCAAATCAGCAGGCTCACATCCCACGTCATGCCTCAGCCAGCTCGTCAGGCTCCCACGCCAGCTGGCTCGTCGGGCTTCTATGCCTCAGCCTGTTTGTCCAGCGCCCATACCTCGGCCGGCCCATCAGGCTCACCCTAGACCCTGCTCCTGCTCCTCCTCGAGCGCCTGGCTCTCCATCATTGTGCACACCTGTCACCATCATTACGCGCATCAGCGCTCGTTGGACTCCAATGGACTCCATTGCCTTGTTGATTGCCCTTCCTGTATCTGTCTGTTCTTCGGTTAGGTCCCTGCGTCAGCATTAATGTCGTTTTTGTTTCCCCCTGTCCAGACGCTGTCTGTATTCTGTTCCTGTTTCATTAAATGTTCACTCCCTTGCTTCTTGTCTTCATCGTCTGTCCTCACATGCAGTGGCTATAACAACAAACATGCAGTAGCTATAACAGCATACATGCAGTGGCTATAACAACATTGGTGCAGTGGCTATAACATACATGCAGTGGCTATAACAGCATAAATAAATATGAACTATTTGGTTGTAATATCACCTATTTAAAGCATAGTCAGAACTACAAATGTCAAATTATTCCATGCAAAACAATTGCACATATTTAGCTCTATCATCAAATCAAATTGTATTAGTCACATGCGCCGAATACAACAACCTTACAGTGAAGTGCTTACTTACAAGCCCTTAACCAACAATGCAGTTTTAAGAAAATACATTAAAAAAGTGAGAGATTAAAGTAACAAATAATTAAAGAGCAGCAGTAAAATAACAATAGGGTGACTATACAGGAAGTACCGATACAGAATCAATGTGCGGGGCACCGGTTAGTTAAGGTATTTGAGGTAATATTGTAACGGTTTTGACTTGAGGTTATTATTTATAGGGGTGCCAGGTAGGTTGTGCCTACCAGAGAAAACATTGGTTTCTCCTTTTAGTTTGGGTGGGAATGAGTCCCATCTGGTCCGTCAAGTCTACACCAATACAAAGGACTTATGTAAAAGTCAGGATGGAAATAAACTTTTCATAAACCCTTAAAACATTGGAAAGAACTTCAAAAACAACTATATTCTTTTTGCGTGGGTTGTATTAGCAACAACAATGATTACACACACACACACACACACACACACATATATAATAATATCACAATGAGTTCTGGTTCCTCCAGAAATGTCCTGTACCTCGGGCCTAAAAAGAGTCCAGCCTGGTAAAGGAGTTCAGTGAACTCAAGTGACTTTTGTCACGCAATGTTTGTCCGTTCATTCCGTGTAGCGTAAACCCAGTATTAAACATACAATCAATATAACAATTATTTTACCACAGAACTTTAAAGCGTATCAACTCTTACTAAGTCCTCAACTACAACTAACTACATAAATCACATTATACATCACATCAAAACAAATGAAATACCGTATACAAAAAGGTGGTAGTCAGTCGGTCAGTCAGACAATCCAATCCGCCAATAGATCTCCAGCGGAGAAAGGCCACGAAGAACGGAGAGGTGTAGTCCACGGACGCAAAGAGTGGATCCGATCCTGGGTAAACTCTATTAGGCTACAAAACACACGTTTAACGGCAACAAAACAAACGGAATAGAGAAGCTACAGAACTGAGGGTTGAACACGTCCTCATTCACGTCTCCATCACAACCCCACTTTTGCGCAGCTGATACTGGCTATTTAATTGGGAATTAAAGGGAAAGCGCCCTATTGGAAGGAGCTGCACTGAGACAGTTCAGAATAATTCAGGGCCGTCACACACCCCCTCCCCTGGAAAAAGCCGACCATTGCCCTGGAAGGCACATCTTGGTCGGGGAAACCGAGAAAGGTCTCCTCATCTCTTTCCTCTACAAAAATATTCATGACTTTTTGGAGCTCACGCTCCTCAGCTGAGGGGTCACAGGCCTTAAGGTGTGAGACTTCTGGGTCTGGGAATCCAAGAAAAGTCTCCTCACTTTCCTCTTCAAAGATATCCAGGACCTTGCGGCGCTCAATCGCCTCCAATTCCTCAGCCGAGGGGTAACAGGCCTTAAGGCGTGAGACATGGACAACGCGCATATCTTCACCTGTGTCCTCTTTCACCACTCGGTAGTTCAAAGGGCCCATCTGCTTCACAATCCTATATGGTCCTTGCCATTTAGGAGCGAGCTTGGCAGAGAAGAATTGTTCAGCTTTCGAGTAAGGATGAGAGCGAAGCCACACCCGATCACGAAGCTGGAACTGCATGTCTCGTCTGTTCTTATCATAATTTCTCTTCTGCTTGAGTCGAGCCTGGATCGTGTTCTTTGAGACAAGAGCTCTCAAGTCATGGAGATGGACTACCTGGTCATAGCAAGCAGCGTCTGGAGTAAGCTGCTGGGGCTGTAGCACCATATCCTCGGAGGACGACTTAGGTTCAGCTCTGCAGGTGTGACTCCAGTGGACTCTTGCACAGCAGAATTCAGGGCAAATCGAAACTCGTGAAGGTGCTTGTCCCAGTGTTTGTGCTGGGTCCCTACATAGGAAGCAATCACCGTCTTCAAGGTTCGATTTACTCTCTCAGTGAGATTGGTCTGTGGGTGATAGGCCGTGGTCAACTTCTGTCTCAGGTTCCATCTTTGGCAGGTCTCCTCAAAGAGATCAGAGACAAATTGGGAACCTCGATCAGACAGGATGTAACCAGGCACTCCCCAGCGAGTCAGGATCTCTTTCGTAAGGATGTTAGAGACGGTCCTTGCTGTGGCCTGACGCAGGGAAAATAGCTCCACCCACTTTGAATAATAATCAACAAAAACAAGCATGTACACATTCTGATTGGAGCTTCTAGGAAATGGACCCATCAAATCCACTCTTAACATTTCCCAAGGTCGGGTAACCACCGTTTGCTGCAACTTGCCAGCAGGCTTTCTACCTTCTGGTTTGTACATTTGACAAACCTGACAGTTTCGGATGTGCGACTTCACATCCATGCCCAGATTTGGCCAGTACAGTAACGCTTGCAACCACTTGTAGGTTTTGAACCTGCCCAAATGACCAGCTAATGGGTCTTCATGGAAATGTTGAAGCAGTTGAAGGCGTAGAGTTTCAGGTATGTACATTTGGTAGAGTGTTCTGTGAGGTAGTTGTACAACACGGTAGACTTTGTCTTCAATGATGGTCAGCTTTGTGGTAGGATTGACCATCTTTTCTCCATCTTCCAGGATAGTCTGGTACAAAGCCTGTACTTCTGGATCATCCTGTTGGGCTTTCCATATGGCCTCATCAGAGATGGGAAAGTCCGTTTTGGGCGAGTCTCGACTGCTTGACAGGACAGTAGCACATGTACGATGAGGGCCACCGTTATCACAAGCAGGAGCTCTGGACAAGGCATCTGGAACAGTGTTGTATTTTCCTTTCCTGTATTCTACTGCAAAGGTGAACTCTTGCAACCGTAGAGCCCATCTTATGAGTCTGGTACTTGGTTTGTTGGTCTTGAACACCCACACAAGGGAGGAATGGTCAGTGACCACAGTGAAGTGTCTTCCCTCCAGGTAGTACCTCCACTTTTCCAAAGCCCAGACAACTGCAAGGCACTCTTGCTCGGTTGTGGAGTAGTTCCGTTCTGCTCCATTCAATGTCCGACTGGCGAACGCTAGCACTTCTTCAGTGCCAAGTCCAGTCTGTTGGACTAGGACAGCACCAAGTCCAACATCACTTGCATCAGTGTAAACAACAAAAGGGCAATCAAAGTTGGGATGACCTAAAATGGGAGGTGTGACGAGGTGTCGTTTCAGGGTTTCAAAGGAGGGCTGGCACTCTGCCGTCCATTGGAATTTCACTCCTTTTCGCTTCAACGCGTTGAGGGGTTCTGCCACCTGGGAGAAGTTCGACACAAACCGATGGTACCATCCAGCCATACCAAGGAACCGTTGAAGGGCCTTGAGTGTGGTTGGCACAGGGAAGTCTTGTACAGCCTTCGTCTTTTCAGGATCCACATGAATGCCGTCAAAAGACACAATATGGCCAAGAAACTTCAGGGAGGTTTGGCAGAAGTTGCTCTTCTTCATATTCAAGGTCAGACCAGCTTCTCTTAGCTTGTCCAACACTGCTTGAAGATCTTGAAAGTGTCTTTCTCTGTTCTGAGAGTAGATAATTATATCGTCCAGGTAGACGAAACAGATCTTCCCTTTGAGCTCACCTAACGCAATCTCCATGAGTCTTTGGAAAGTGGCAGGGGCATTCTTTAATCCAAAGGGCATCACCTTAAAGGAAAACAAGCCCTCAGCACAGACAAAAGCAGTCTTGTCCTTGCTTTCCTGGTCCATCTCAACCTGCCAATAACCACTATTGAGGTCAAGGGTAGTGAACACAACAGCGCCAGACAATGACTCCAGGATCTCGTGGATGGTAGGAAGAGGATAGGCATCAGTCTGGGAAACATTGTTGGTCTTCCTATAGTCCACACAAAATCTAAGACCACCAGTCTTTCTTGGGATGAGGACAACAGGAGCAGCCCAGGGAGAGGAGGAACGTTCTATTATATCTTGTGTTAACATATCATTAATGGGTCCCTTTTGGATGATTAGCTTCGCTGGGGACAAACGATATGGCTTTTGCTTGATCGGCATTTCCTGTGTAAGGAATATGTTGTGCTTCAGGAGCCCGGTGCGTCCTAGCTTTGAAGTACATACATCAGCATTATTCTGCAGCTGTTCCAACAGCCTTAACTCCTCTGGCTGTTCCAGCTGAGCTCTTCTCACAGCCTGTAAAAGGAGATCGTCAGAAGGATTATCAAGGGTTAGTGGTACCGGAGCAACGGCAGAGAAGAGTGCCACATTTGAACCCCAATCATGTAACTTCATAGCTTCTGATTGGAAGAAATGCTTCTTGCTCAGATTGTATGGAAACCAGTAGCAATTGTGTGCGATATCAATCTGGACACCACTGAAGTACATGAAATCAATTCCCAACACTACAGGAAAAGCAAGGTTCTTGGTTTGCAGGATAACAGAAGAAATCATATAGGAGCGGTTACACAGGCGTAACTCTACCTCACTCCATCCAAGTGGTCGTCTAGCCTCACCATCAGCCAGATAGAGTGGACCTTCTGTCCACGGCTTCAAGTTGTATTGTGGACCTTTAACCTCCTTCCACAGTTTCTCATTGAGCAGTGTGTAGGATGACCCGGTATCCAAGATGGCTCTTCCTGTCCATGGGCCTATGGACAGGGGTAACACCAGTTGGTGCGGTATTAACTGAAAGGAAGGGGATGTCGATGGGGGGGCGTAGGCAGTGACTCTTGGAGTTTCCGCTCTGGTTAAAGCACCCAGAGTAGGATGGTCATTCCTGCGAAGAGAGTTAGGTGTGTTGGCCTGTTGTGATTTGTGGTTTCTGGAAGGGTTTACTTGATACGGTCTTGGACAGGTAGCTGAAGAATGTCCCTTTTGGCTACATCTCCAACAGAACATGAGAGGGGTCATGGCATGTTTCTTTCTCTGGTCATATTGCTGTTGGCATTCTCTGTCCTTCTCAAACTGCGGTCCCAAGCGAACCAGTCCATCGACAGTGGTGACTCGTTCTCGGAGTTGACTGGCTAGTAGTGGGTTGATGTTCTTCAAGATCAATTTAATGACCTCTTCCTCCTCAATGCCAGGTTTCCACCTTCTGCACAGGGAGGGGTAACCGTATGCAAACTCACGGATACTCTCTTTCTCTCTTTGTACTCGATTTCTGACTCTGTCTGCCAATTCATCTGTGTAGTCCTCAGACAGAAATGCAGAGGAAAACTTGGCCTCAAAGTCAGCCCAGGAGGTAGTGGTGAGACGTGCAACATCCCACCAGTCTCGAGCTGTCCCATGCAACACATTCCTCAATGTGGCAAGGAGTTCTTCGTCAGCCAGGGGATTGAGGGCAAGAAAGTCACAACATCTTTCTAGATACATTAGCGGATCAGGACTGTCATCTTTTTTCCCAAAGGTGGGAAATTGCAATTTAATGGGCATCGCCCCCACATGACGTCTACTCAAATCACCATGAACAAACGAGCTAGGAGGGATTGAGGAAGTAGAGGGGGAGGGTGTTATCGGACAATGAAAATGAACACCAGGATGCATGGTAGATTGCATCCTGCAAGGGGTGGCTGCAGCATGGCCTTGTCTTGGCTGTTCAGAGGTGCCAGCTTGGCCCTCAGTGGTCTGAACAGAAGTGGACACCAGGGAAACTCTGTGTAAGGAGTTGTGCCTAATGGAGGCCATGTCCACAGACACGTCATCCAACATTTTAACACAATTAGAGAGTTCTGTCTGCAAGTGGTCTACAGTGTCAACCATGGGAGAAAAACAGAATTAACGTCCTTGAGGACCTCAGTGTGGTGATGTTGCAGGCGCCATTGGAGAGTGGCAGTGAGTTGGTTTCGTTGGTAGTCAAACTGCCTGTCCATGGCACCAGTAATTTCCCGTCTTCCACTCTCACTGAGCTCTGTCAGCGTGTGGGTTAGAGTGCTCAGTGAGTTTCTGAATTCCATGGCACTCTGTTGTTGCTCTTCCCTCAGACATTTGAAATTATGGTGGATAAGAGTTTGGAGATGTTGTTGAGTCCGACGAATATCAAGGATGTCACCTTGAAGTTGTAGGACTACAACCTCTGGAGATAAACCAGACAATGGAGGAAGGTTGGGTGTCAGAGGGAGGGCTAGCTCAGTACTTCCACACAGATCCATGTCAATAAGTGAGTAACTGGTTAGACCTCCTGTGGCCGGTGGTCCAGACCAAGCATTCAGATTCCCAGGGCTCTGGCCCAAATCAACTCCATTATCTCCATTCACCTTAAGATTTGTATTGTCAGCTTGATGGTCAGAATGGCCCTGTGTATTCCCATTGACAGGTATGACATGGATGAGCACATTATCTTGGGGTGAATCCATTGTTTTAATTCCACACAAAAGATTTGCTTTGGTTAGTTCTCAATGTTGAGCTGTCCCATCTGGGGTGCCATTTTTTATGTAACGGTTTTGACTTGAGGTTATTATTTATAGGGGTGCCAGGTAGGTTGTGCCTACCAGAGAAAACATTGGTTTCTCCTTTTAGTTTGGGTGGGAATGAGTCCCATCTGGTCCGTCAAGTCTACACCAATACAAAGGACTTATGTAAAAGTCAGGATGGAAATAAACTTTTCATAAACCCTTAAAACATTGGAAAGAACTTCAAAAACAACTATATTCTTTTGCGTGGGTTGTATTAGCAACAACAATGATTACACACACACACACACATATATAATAATATCACAATGAGTTCTGGTTCCTCCAGAAATGTCCTGTACCTCGGGCCTAAAAAGAGTCCAGCCCGGTAAAGGAGTTCAGTGAACTCAAGTGACTTTTGTCACGCAATGTTTGTCCGTTCATTCCGTGTAGCGTAAACCCAGTATTAAACTTACAATCAATATAACAATTATTTTACCACAGAACTTTAAAGCGTATCAACTCTTACTAAGTCCTCAACTACAACTAACTACATAAATCACAGTATACATCACATCAAAACAAATGAAATACCGTATACAAAAAGGTGGTAGTCAGTCGGTCAGTCAGACAATCCAATCCGCCAATAGATCTCCAGCGGAGAAAGGCCACGAAGAACTGAGAGGTGTAGTCCACTGACGCAAAGAGTGGATCCGATCCTGGGTAAACTCTATTAGGCTACAAAAAAAACACACGCATTTGCATGCTTTTCATGATCAGTAAACATCACTTGTTCATGTAATTGTAACGTGAGAATAGCCACTATCTCTTAATATTGGCCACCATTAATTTGATTTTTTAGTGATATAAAATTAAAGTGAACTATACCTGACATGTATGAGTGGTTTAGGTAAATTTCCCATCTTTTGGGGGCTCTGCCTGTCAAGTAGCAGAAGGGCACATTTGCCGATTTTCTGTTAGCTGATAATGTTTACTTGCAAGCTACCGGTAGAAACTTTGTACAGTTAGCTAAACATATAGTGGTAAGTAGACCTAATGTACTGTCACGTTCATCATAACGAGGAGACCAAGGCGCAGCATGAGATTAATACATTCTTCTTTATTTAAACGAAGAACACTAAACAAACTAACAAAATAACAAAACGAACGTGAAGCTATAAACACGAGTGCTGACATGCAACTACACATAGACAATAACCCACAAAACCAAAAGGGAAAATGGCAACCTAAATAGGATCCCCAATCAGAAACAACGATAAACAGCTGTCTCTGATTGGGAACCAATTCCAGCCACCATAGACCTACATATACCTAGACATACTAAAACCCCATAGATATACAAAAAACCCTAGACAGGTCAAAAACACCTAGACAATACAAAAACGAAACCAACCACCCTTGTCACACCCTGACCTAACCAAAATAATAAAGAAAACAAAGATAACTAAGGTCAGGGCGTGACAGTACCCCCCCACCCCAAAGGTGCGGACTCCCAGCCGCAAACCTAAGCCTATAAGGGAGGGTCTGGGTGGGCATCTAACCTGGGTGGCGGCTCTGGTTCTGGACCGCCGCCCCCCCTTCTTTACACTGAGTCCGCTCTTGCATTACTGACCCTTGGATCATCGTCAGAGGCTCTGGACTGCGGATCCTCGCCGTAGGCCCCAGGCTGGGGACCCTCGCTGTGTGGAGCATTGCCGGACTGGACTGGGGACCGTCGCTGGAGACACCGGACCGGGGACTGTCGTTGGAGTTCCCGGACCGTGGCCCGTCGTTGGAGGCCCCGGACTGTGGCCCGTCGTTGGAGGTTCCTCTGGAACCTTCGCTCTGGACTGAGGTTCGCTCTGGACTGGGTACTGTCGCCGGGGACGCTCTGGACTGCCGAAGCGCACTGTAGGCCTGGTGCGTGGTGCCAGCACTGGTGGTACCAGGCTGGGGACACGCACCTCAGTGCGAGGAGCAGGAACAGGGCGTACTGGACCCTGAAGGCGCACTGTAGGCCTGGTGCATGGTGCCGGAACTGGTGGTACCGGGCTGGGGACACACACCTCAGGGCGAGTGCGGGGAGGAGGAACAGGGCGTACCGGGCTCTGAAGGCACACAGGAAGCCTGGTGCGTGGTGTTGGCACTGGTGGTACTGGGCTGGTGACACGCACCTCAGGGCGAGTGTGGGGAGGAGGCACAGGATACACTGGATCGTGGAGACGCATTGGAGATCCAGAACATAGAGCTGGCTCAATACGTCCTGGCTGGATGCCCATTCTAGCCCGGCAAATGCAAGGAGCTGGAATAGAGCGCACCGGGCTAGAATAGCGCACTGGAGACACCGTGCACATCTCTGCATAACACGGTGCCTGACCAGTTACAAGCTCCCCACGGTAAGCACAAGGAGTTGGCTCAGGTCTCCTACCTGACTCAGCCAATCTCCTTGTGTACCCCCCCCAAAAAAAAATCTTGGGGCTGCCTCTCGCTCTTCCTCTATTCTCCTGTATTTCTCCTCGTAGCATCGCCCTTCCGCTTTCGATGCCTCTAACCCCTCCTTAGGACGGCGATACTCCCCCGGCTGTGCCAAGGGTCCTGCTCCATCTAATATTTCCTCCCAGGTCCATCTCCCCATTAAGCGCTGTTCCTCCTTTTCACGCTGCTTGGTCCTTGTTTGGTGGGTTATTCTGTCACGTTCGTCATAACGAAGAGACCAAGGCGCAGCGTGAGATGAATACATTCTTTTTTATTTAAACGAAGGACACTAAACAAACAAAATAACAAAACTAACGTGAAGTACACAACTACTCATAGACAATAACCCACAAAACCAAAAGGGAAAATGGCAACCTAAATAGGATCCCCAATCAGAGACAACGATAAACAGCTGTCTCTGATTGGGAACCAATTCAGGCCACCATAGACCTACATACACCTAGACATACTAAAACCCCATAGATATACAAAAAACCCTAGACAGGACAAAAACTAAACCAACCACCCTTGTCACACCCTGACCTAACCAAAATAATAAAGAAAACAAAGATAACTAAGGTCAGGGCGTGACATGTACTTTTTTCTTCAACCAACGTAGGCCTACCTAGGAAATGTAGCTTTTCAACATTGTTTTTAAGGGTGTTTAATCATGACAGCTGCAGACAGACATGATAGGCTACAGTGATTGATGGACCATGTCAAATTGGCTAGCTAGCTAATAATAGATCACATAAATATGGCTAATTAACAATCTAACATTCAGGGGATAAACTAGATGGCTATATCCAAATATTGTTAGATTTTCTTGACATCTATAATGGTGATGACAGTATTCCGACTGACAACTTTACCAGGACGAGGACTTGCCGATGTAAAGCTCTTTCCAAAAACCTAATCTCAGATGACAAGTTAAATGACACAAGTTGTTTGCTTAGCTAGCTAACTAGCTACATGCCAAATGGATAGGCTACCCTCACGTATCTGAAATGACATGATCAATTGATGTTTACTGATCATGAGAAGGTTGCAGTTACTTGTTATATAACTCTCATGATAGAGCTAGCTAAATGTGGCATAACTGGATGTGTAGAGGTGATGATATTCAAACCAAAAAGATAGCTATTACATTTAATTAGCAATCCCTTGAAAATGGCACAAAATTGTCAATGGTTTTAGCGGAGTTGGGGTCTCCTTGCTCTCCGGCAGCCAAATTCAACGCTCTGCACTGTATTGTGAAATGTTTTATTGATAATGACATATTGGGGGAAAAGATCCTCCAACACTGTCTGGTTAGCTAGCTAACAGTGCATGTACATTCTTAAAATGCATCATTTTACACAATATATTTTCACGGCACTGGCAAACCATGGTTGACCAACTCCCTGAACAAAATGGCTGTCCATTAGACTATCATAAGAAGGTTCATGTCCATTATAGTATTCTCATTCTTAATTCTATGCATATTCCTCAGTAGAAGACGTTATACACAAAAATATCATGGCTGGTGAAATCAGTGGAAAAAAACAAGCAGTAATAACTAAGTAATTAAGTGCAAACATGTTGGAATAAAAAGTAAGCACACAAGGGTTGGACAATGTAGTAGTACCCTCTATGGCTGCTAAATCAGCCTCAAGGTAACAATAATTCAGTAACTCTTGCAATTCAACTTGAATGAATGTATATTTGTAGAACATTGATTTGTGCTTCAAGTACAATTTTCTGCCTCTGTCTCAAATGGAGGAAGGTTATGCAATATTCATGCCCCGACTACATACAAATTGGAATTCAATGAGTAAGAGTGAGGGAAATACAGTATGTTGGATATTCTCTAATAAAAGGTTAACCATACTGCGTTGGCGGGCAACTTGAAAATGAATAAGGAGTTACAATGTAAACTAAGTCGGTTTACATTTTCTATCCCCTTTATAAGAGATTTAAGATATACACAATACCTTGATATAATAATTGTCAATAATACATTGAGTTTGGCATATATTAGGGATAAACACATATGTTGACCAATGGGTACAATACGTTTTTACACTTATTGGAGTTTTTACACTTGTAGAATGGCCAAAATTAGGGTAAATAAATAAAAGGAGGTCAGAGAAAAAAGTGTTCAAAATTAAGGAACAAAAGACAAAATAAATATAAATATAATTGGTTTGTAGCTGAGATTGTTCTTTACAGATTCAAGTATATTTGTCCAGGCCTCAATTGTTCCTTGACTAGCACCGTTCATTCTCTATGTCGATAATTCTAACGTTATAACTTCTAATAGTAACTGTATCCACTGGTTAAATGGGAGAGAGTGAGGTGGTTGCCATCTTAGAGCCAAATATTTTTGGCATCAGTGCTGCCTTCCAGCAGTAATCTCCTCTGATTGATGGAGAGATTCAAAGGGCTATCATCGTTAAGTAACATAATAGATGCAAAGCATTGAATATTTAAGTTAATCTACTTTGAAATGAATTTTGTAACTTTGCCTCAGAAGCATTTAACTGCAGGGCACTCCCACATCATATGAAGGAATGTGCCTACCTGATTTAGGGCACACAGTGAACAGTTGGAAGTTTGGGAGTAATTTCATCATAAACCTTTCCTTGGCGTTAAATACAATCTATGTAGGACCAAAGTCTGTGTAGGACCAATAATAGGACCAAAGCATAGTTGACATTGTTTAAGGGATACAGTATATCAGTGAAGACCAACTCTTCCAGGGCAATAGGAGACACCATATTTCTCTCTATACTCAGCCAGAGGGCAGAATCATGTCTAAACCAAATTAGGATGGGGTGAAATACTAGTGCCTTGAAATACAATTTAAAGTTTGGTACGGATAGTCCTCCTACATCTGTCCCTCTTTGTAAATGTGCATATTTTATCCAGGATCGTTTACCTTCCCATGTACATTTTGAAACCTCACAATGAATTGTATCCCAATAGCCAGAAGGGGAAACCATGGGAAGCATTGAACTACAGAAATTCAGCCGTGGCAATATATTCATTTTGACAATATATATTTTTTGAAGATTTCTCGCAATAGCGTATCTCTGTGTAATGTCAACGGAACACTGAGTATACCGCAAGCCTTTCTATTTTCAAAGCCTTTTACATTTAATTCAGCTTGTGTCATGTAAATCTAGCTTTTTGTAACCCGCAGATTTTTTTTGAAGATGACCACCACAACATGTAAAGTCCGAAAAAAGTTGCAGTGAGAAAGCTGCACCACTATGTCAACAGAGCTCGGTGCTTATTATCGGATGTATTTGGTCACGAAATCTGACTTTTTGGATATACTCTTAATTAAATGTTAGTGAATGAACCCACAGAACAATTCAGAACATGAATAATCATATTTGTCTTGGTAAAAGTCATTTTATATCATAAGGAAGTTACATTTCTTCACTAAAGCGCGTTTTCACCCTACATATTGTATATAAGATAAATAAAGCATCTGCATCTACATAAATAAAGCAAGCATCAAGATTTTAACTGAGACGAAGAGTAGCACCTATTCTTTCTAAATGCTCTTGTGATTTCAGGGTTGTACCTCATCTCATTGGTGTAGAGCCTTCTACTCCTCTCCGATGTCACAGAAAACCAGTAGTAAGTTGTCTTTCTCTTTATTTGCAGCACAGCTATTGGTCCTTATCCTGCCTAGGTTTCAAATGGCCATGACAAAGATGCATGTATGTCATTAATGGGTAATTGTCCTTCATTAATTCTACATGAGTTGGTTAGTTAAAGCTGTACACCATCAGTTGCACCAAAGCAGGTGGAATGGATAGGAAACTACAAGCACTAGACACTACCCTTATTTTACTTTACTTTATTTAATTTAGTTTTACAGGGTCAGTGCACATGAATCCACATTACTTTAAAAGTGCCCGTTTTAGCCAGCCAGCTAATTTTCAACTGCAGTCCCTGGGCAAGTTATATTTTCTGATGAAGATATTCCTCCAGAAATAGAATGTCATAGAAATAAGACATCATATAATCAAAATACTAAATATACTGTAATCATATAATGTCCATATCAATGAGTCTACATTGAGTAAATATAGCTACACAAAATTACATTTGACGGAGTATGTACCATTTGCAGTACTGTATATCTGTATTGTACAAAATAGATGTCGGGGGAGTTTTGGATGCTGTTGTTGAAGTTCAGTGATACATCTTTCTCTTTTTAAAATTACCTCAAAAGATGGTCAAGTAATTGCCCAGGAAATATAATTGACTAGAAAATATATTTGCTACATACACCTCCACATTCACGTTTAAGAAATGTTTTAAGAAATCCTGGAGTGAATAGGTGCTCAATTATTTCAAGTGAATAGGCTGTTAAGTTTGTCCTTGTACCTATACCTGTTGCATAGCTAGGCCTACTCAGAAAGTTTACACTGGTCTGGATGTTCTGGTGTCTTTTAACGTGGTGGCTCGCTCACACAAACATTCTTACCACTCGACTCCCAGCCTTAAATACACCAATCTATTCAGCTCTCAGGCTCTAACGACTATTTGACAAATGTTGTACTGGAGAGGCTTGAAACACAAAGCAGAATTGTATTCTTATTTACAATGACGGCCTACCAAAAGGCAAAAGGCCTCCTGCAGGGACGGGGGCTGGGATTAAAAATTTAAATATTAAAATATAGGACAAAACACTCGTCATGACAAAAGAGACAACACAACACCACATAAAGAGAGGCCAAAGACATCAACATAGCATGGCAGCAACACATGACATCACAACAGAATTCATAAGCATGAATATATCTATTCAGATCAATTAGATAACATGATCTGTCCATATTTATCATCTTGGATAGAGCTTAGCACTGTAATAGCCTACACTTGTATAATTTGTCATCTAATACAATATAGTTGGCTTAATGGCAACAGCATTCCTACAGTAAAACATGAGGTATAGTCAGTGACGATGTCTAATTAATATGGTCATATTTCAAAATTAAATGTTAATTTATTTACATTCTGGTATGTAATATTGCATTTAAGGGGTAATCTAATATTGTGTAACCAAGGTTTGCTTATGACAGAAATATCTTGTGTTTATGATCATTTTTCCTACCTTTCTCTTCAGACATTAAATTATTATATTTTGATGACTGGAACAGAAGGCTAAATGTACTACAGTACACAACACTGGTCTTTAATCTCAGCACTGTTATAGAAGACCTTAACAAGAGATCCAAAAGGGGTCCCGGATATTAGGCCACTAATAAATTATTATTATTATGATTATTATTATTATTTAAATGTAACCTTTATTTAACTAGGCAAGTCAGTTAAGAACAAATTCTTATTTACAATGACGGCCTACCCCAGGCCAAACACGGACGAGGCTGGGCCAATTGTGCGCCGCCCTATGAGACTCCCAATCACGGCTGGATGTGATACAGCTTGGATAATAATAACATAATGACAACATAATATGAGAAAATAATATAACACTAAGTCAATTTTGTTGTTAAGATATGTCCACGCTGGCCCAAACCACATAGCTAAAAATTCCCAGGCTTATCTGCCACAAAAAAATAATTTCCAATAATCCTTAGGAAGCAGTGCTGCAAGCACTGAGAGTGTGAAATATCACCCCCTGCTGTAGGGGGTAGGAAAAAACAACTCCATTCTCATTTCTTTTTAATTCATGTTTCCATATAAATCATCCATTGTCTCTTTAACGGCACGATCTCATTACTTGAGAATAACAAACACACTATAATCAAACGCCAGCTGATGCCATTTTATTTATTGATGAGAGTAAATCTGAGTGGAGAACACCACAATGCAATTACAATGTCGCTTTTAACGAGCGCCTCAATTTACATTGGTTGATTGCCAAAGAGAAACACATTGTTCTCCTGCACTCTACGATAGATCATCTGAATTAATTCTCTAAATGTTACACGATAAACAAACAATAGACACATTTTATGATAATTTACTAAAAAAGCCATATACCCAGAATGCATTGTTTTTTAAATGAGCCACTGACTGCCTCACTGCCACAGGAATCCACACCTTTTTAATGTGCTTCTACAATTGTTTTCAAAGTCGAGACCGACTCTACTTATCCAAGTTAAGTTTTCCATTGGAAATTAATGTCAGTTTTTGTGATGTCAAATTTGAATGTAATGTTTTTTCATAGCATGTGATCAATAACTGGACAATAGTAGCTGATTGTTACTTTTTTAAGATACACATTTAGATACACATTTGTATTCACTAGAAAGCTATATTGTCTACAGTTATACAGTAGTTCTGTACTGTAAGTACAGGCCTTATGCAATTTTTCCCTGTCAAAAAAAGCATGGTATTTATCTATATAAGCAAGTGTGAGTGTATGTTATGCTACAATATCTCTATCACAACATTGTAACACTATACTATACTGTGTAATGTATCTAAAATGACACAGTTACTACAAAATCATCTAATAATAACCCATGCTAAAAGAATAAGACCAATGCTAAAACCGTATAAAGCCGACTCAATTCTGGGGTGAGAGTGAGGAAGTAAAACTGAATTGCTTTATTTACTCTGCTGATTCATTGATTATTCACAACAGTCAGATAAATAATTTATCATCGCAGCAATGCCATTTGACACATGCTTTATCAATTACATAATCATCACAATGGACTGAGCCAGCAAAACTCACTCCTTTCAAGTTATTTTTTTTTACCATTGATTCCCAGTGCCTTCACAGAAATCAGAGTGCCATCTCAGATGCCACTCTGTCGGCACCTAGATGTCCCTTGAGAAGGTAGGAGACGGTTGGGGACAGGGGATGACGGGGGGAGTAAATAACTGAATGACAGGCACAGAGTACAAAAGGACCATGTCCCTCCTGAGCTATAAGACCCTAGTGACAGCCAAAGCCCGATGGGTCCTGGTCAAAAGTAATGCACTATAGAGTGAATAGGGTGCCATTTGGACAGCATCCTCTAAGCTACACACACACATATATATCTATATCTATATATATATATATTATATATATGATCTTAATTTGATCACTTTTGTTGATGAGAATTTTCCTGTACGGTAGTGTATTTAAGGTTTAAAAAGGCTTCTAAAATTTGTAATTTCTACTTTAAAATGTCAGGCTTGATTTGCCCAGACAGAAAATGTCCATTAATTGTAATCCACATAATAATTCAAATTTGCTGTTGCTACAGGATTATTTTCCTGCTGTTGCAAACTGGTCAAATTAAGATCCTATATCTACACCCCCAAACCCGGACAATGCTGAGCCAATTGTGCACCGCCTCATGGGTCTCCCAGTCACAGCCGGCTGTGACACAGCCTGGGATCAAACCTGGCTCTGTAGTAATGTCTCTAGTACCTTAGACTGCTGCGCCACTCGGGAGGCCCAGGTCGTAGACCATTCTTGATACACACAGGAAACTCTTAAGCATGAAAACCCCAGCAGCGTTGCAGTTCTTGATACACTCAGACCAGTGCGCCTGGCACCTACTACCATACCCCGTTCAAAGGCACTTCAATCCTTTGTCTTGCCCATTCACCCTCTGAATGGTGAATGGCGCCGGAGGAGATGGATGCCTTTGTACGGGCTCCTAACCAATTGTGCCATTTTGTGTGTTTTTTTGCGTTGTTTGTAACTTATTTTGTACATAATGTTTCTGACACCGTATCTTATGACGGAAAATAGCTTTACTCCAGATACCGGACCAAATCAAATCAAAACAAATTTGTCACAAGTGCCAAATACAACAGGTGTAGACCTTATGGTGAAATGCAGAGAAAACAGTCTATGACTAGGGTGGCTGGAGTCTTTGACAATTTTTAGGGCCTTCCTCTGACACCCACTGGTATAGAGGTCCTGGATGGCAGGAAGTTTGGCCCCAGAGATGTACTGGGCTGTACACACTACCCTCTGTAGACAACCTCTCCCTCAACGTGATCAAGACAAAGGAGATGATTGCGGACTACAGGAAAAGGAGGGCCGAGCAGGCCCCAATACTTATCGACGAGGCTGTAGTGGAGCAGGTTGAGGGATTCAAGTTCCTTGCTATCCACCTCACCAACAAACTATCATGGTCCAAACATACCAAGACAGTCATGAAGAGGGCACGACAACGCCTAATTCCTCTCAGGAGACTGAAATGATTTGGCATGGGTCATCAGATCCTGAAAAAGTTCTACAGCTGCACCATCGAGAGCATCCTAACTGGTTGCATCACCACCTGGTATAGTAACTGCTCGGCCTCTGACCGCAAGGTGCGTAAGGCCCAGCTTCCTGGGGCCAAGCTTCCTGCCATCCAGGACCTCTATACCAGCGGGTGTCAGAGGAAGGCCCTAAAAATTGCCAAAGACTCCAGCCACCCTAGTCATAGACTGTTCTCTCTGCTACCGCACGGCAAGCAGTACCAGAGCTCCAAGTCTAGGTTCAAAAGGCTTCTTAACAGCTTCTACCCCCAAGCCATAAGACTGCTGAACTGCTGCTACTCGCTTTTTATTATCTATGCATAGTCACTTTACCCCTACCTACTTGTACATATTACTTCAATTACCTCGACTAACCTGTACTCCTGGACATTGACTCGGTAACGGTTAATACTGTATATAGCCTCGTTACTGTTATTTTATTGTTGCTCTTCTACCTTTTACTTTCGTTTATTTAGTAAATATTTTTTCTTAATTCTTATTTTTCTTAAAACTGCATTGTTGGTCAAGGGCTTGTAAGTAAGCATTTCACTGTAAGGTCTACTACACCTGTTGTATTCGGCACGTGACAAATACAATTGGCACACATACACAATCCATGTCTCAGTTGTCTCAAGTCTTAAAAATCCTTCTTTAACCTGACTCCTCCACATCATCTACTCTAATTGAAGTGGATGTATCAATAAGGGATCATAGCTTTCACCTGGATTGACCTGGTCAGTGTATGTCATGGAAAGAGCAGGGCTGCAGTCCAAACACATTATTTTTACCCCCTCAGCCATTGTGCTAGCCACTTTCTCTGGGAGAATCCCAATCGAAACCAGATGCAGTTTGATTGCCATCTTAAGTGGAGGTCCAATTTACTGACGTTGCCCCCTCGGCCCTCGATTTAGCCTGAGGGAGCGAGTGAACAACCATGGTCACTTGCGGGATTGATATGACCCACAATTCAATGCAAACTGTAGTCACATGTCAAGCTCTGGGGGCCGCGAATTTTCAAGGCTGGCTGCATTTTCAGCATGTCAGAAAAAAGTATGAAGCTAGCTTGCTAAAAAAATATATATATTTACATCGATTTTAGCGTTGACAAATTGGCTTAGTCTCGTAGTGAGGAGTCTATAAAACGTTGCTAGATTCATAAACATATTTTTTGCAACTCAGAAATGTATTGGAATAAATTCCCAAACTATAAAACGACCTATCCAGCTATGGGTAACTGTAGTTAGCTACATGACAGGAGTACTAGCTAGATACTTTAACTTACTAGGTATATTGATAGCTTTAGGTTGATTGTTATTAAACTCAACTTCAAGATTTCCACCAAGGACGTTGCCTCTCCGATCATCACTCTCCCTCGCTTGGGCAAGCGACATTTAAGGTACACTCGGATGTGACGATGTAAAACGTCATTCAAGGGCTGAGGGTTTAGGGCCGAGGGCTGTCTACTTTCAGTTTGAAACTCAGCCCAGGTGTTCCTAATGTTTTATCCACTCATTGTAGTGGGTAATGATATACTCCTACCCTGAACTGACACGCATGGCCATTTGTCTTCTGTCACAATATGCTTGAGCGCCTCACAGACACACCATACCAATATTTCCCCTACACCTGACCTTCCACGTCCACATGCATATCTACTGCGGAGTCAGGAGGGTGCTCATGAATAAGGAATGGACTTGATTATGGATGAGTTTCTATGTGATTTGCATTATAACCGCCCATGCTGAAATAGCTCCATTGTTGCTCTAGTCTATTCTTCTTTCTCTTCAATTCTCTCACAGACACTGATAGGCTACACACACACGCACAAACAGACAGACACACACACACACACACACACACACACACACACACACACACACACACACACACACACACACACAGTGTGTTTCAAAAATACTATTATCTGGAATCCATCTACACACAGACAGTATGTACTGCTCTTTTGGAATGCCTTGAAATAGAATATTAAAAGGCCTACTAGCTAGTGACCACATAAAACTTGGCTTGTGCTACTTTCCTACAAACTGCATCCAGTTGCCCTGATAAAAAAAAACAACCATGCTGTGTTTTTATTTTTCCAAACCGGATCGTTTTTTTTCACCCCCTTAGATGGCAGTTGCGCCACAGCTGTGTGAAATATTCCCCTGCCTCTCTACCACATGTCCACATCCACATCCTGGAGCCTGCTTCAAACAGACCAGATCTGCTCCAAGTGTCCTCCTGCAAAGGTCACATACTGTAGAGGTCACTGGGACGCTTCGCTACTTCCAACATATCCAACGACATTAATTAACTTGGTCCACTTGCTACTTGTTGCCAAACATGTCTCTCGCTGTGACTCTCAAATTTGTTTATTTTCGATAAAGCAGCATTCCAAACGGCACCCTATTTCCTATGGGCCCTGGTCAAAAGTAGCGAACTATTTTGGGGGGGGGCACTCCCCCAGTGTCGCTCGGATCGGCAAATTCCGAGCTTCCAAGCATCCAAGCTGGGAGTCGGGCTAGGTTTTTAGTCCTAATGAGGAATCAGGCTAGGTTTCTAGTCCCAACGAGGAATCAGGATAGGTTTCTAGTCCTAATGGGGAATCAGGCCAGGTTTCTAGTCCCAACAAGGAATCAGGATAGGTTTCTAGTCCTAATGAGGAATCAAGCTAGGTTTATAGTCCTAACAAGCAATCAGGCCAGTTTTTAAGTCCTAACGAAGAATCAGGCTAGGTTGGTAGTCCTAATGAATAATCAGGCTAGGTTGGTAGTCCTAATGAGGAATCAGGCTAGGTTGGTAGTCCTAATGAGGAATCAGGATAGGTTGGTAGTCCTAATGGGGAATCAGGATAGGTTGGTAGTCCTAATGTGGAATCAGGCTAGGTTAGTAGTGCTAATGAGGAATCAGGCTAGGTTGGTAGTCCTAATGAGGAATCAGGATAGGTTGGTCGTCCTAATGAGGAATCAGGCTAGGTTGGTAGTCCTAATGAAGAATCAGGATATGTTTGTATTCCTAATGAGGAATCAGGCTAGGTTGGTAGTCCTAATGAGGAATCAGGCTAGGTTGGTAGTCCTAATGAGGAATCAGGCTAGGTTGGTAGTCCTAAAGAGGAATCAGGATAGGTTTGTATTCCTAATGAGGAATCAGGATAGGTTTGCATTCCTAATGAGGAATCAGGCTAGGTTTCTAGTCCTAATGAGGACATCTCCTATTAATTCCTGAATAGAAACTCTGGAGCAGGTCCTTTAAAGACCTATCAAGTGATAGCCATAGATCTAGGTCTAGTAGTGTTAGCCATGGCTCTAGGTCCAGTAGTGTTAGTCATGGCTCTAGGTCCACTAGTGTTAGTCATGGCTCTAGGTCCAGTAGTGATAGTCATGGCTCTAGGTCCAGCAGTGATAGTCATGGCTCTAGGTCCAGCAGTGATAGTCATGGCTCTAGATCCAGTAGTGAATGTCTAATTAACCTATTATAAGGTGTTATCGTGTCCATGGCTATCAAGCCTGTCCTTAAGGCACCAATGCATCCCCTCCCCATCTGACCTGATTAGATTGCACAGTCCCATTAATGAGCTTCTTAATGCTCCACATATAATGTTAGCTGCATCCCAAATGACACCCTATTACCTACATAGTGCACTGCTTTTGACCCCTATCGGCCCTAGTCAAAAGTAATGCACTACATAGGGAATAGAAGGGGTGTCACGCACTCAAAAGATCTGAGGGGGCACCAAGTACGTGAGGATGGCTGGGGGGTGGTTTGGAGGGTAGCTAAGTCCCCCGTCCGGCAGTTGGAGAATTTTGCAAACACCTGAAACAGCTTTTTCCTGCAATCTAGAGCCATAATCATTATACTTAATTCTATATAAAAAAGATAGTTTTTTTATGCATATCTAAGTATACATCTTGAGCTGTCTGTATTCTCCTGGTGGTTATCTTTTTAAAATAAAATAAATATGCTTTTCTGCATCTCCGCTAAAATCTGGGTAAAAGATTGAAAGAAAAGTCTTATTCAGTACATTTAAGTAATTGCTTGTTTTTCTAAAGTTGAACAACTTTGCCAGCAGGCAAGGTTAGTTAGACAACCTAGCTACTTCAACTTGATAGCCTGGTTATGAGGTTGGCAGACTGGGAACCTATATGGGCTAGCTAAAACCGAGAACCAAGGGGGAGGGGACGGGAAGAGCAGGGGAAGTGGGGGCTAGTCTCACTGCAGGGAGAAAGAGATCCAAGGGGAAGGGGACAGGAAGAGCAGGGGTAGTGGGGGCTGGACTCGCTGCAGGGACGTGATGCAGGGAGAGAAAGAAATCCAACAGGGAGGGGACAGGAAGAGCAGGTGAAGTGAGGGCTGGACTCGCTGCAGGGGAGAGAGATCTAAGAGGGAGGGGATGGGAAGAGCAGGGGAAGTGAAGGCTGGACTCGCTGCAGGGAGAGAGAGATCTAAGAGGGAGGGGATGGGATGGGAAGAGCAGGGAAAGTGAAGGCTGGACTCGCTGCAGGGAGAGAGATCTAAGAGGGAGGGGATGGGAAGAGCAGGGGAAGTGAAGGCTGGACTCGCTGCAGGGAGAGAGAGATCTAAGAGGGAGGGGATGGGAAGAGCAGGGGAAGTGAAGGCTGGACTCGCTGCAGGGAGAGAGAGAACTAAGAGGGAGGGGATGGGAAGTGAAGGCTATCACCCAGCGTTACGCTCTCTCTCTCTCTTCTAGCTGGAACAGCTCTTAATGGAATGTAAAGCTTCATGTGTTGGCATTGAATGATTCAAGGGATCCCCATTGACTTTATATGTGTTGATGTTGTTAAGAAAATGGTATTTAGTGGTCTTTTTAAGAAGCCTGACAGGTTCAGAGGGCATTGAGATGGAATTGGAGAGCAGAATGGGGGTTTTGAAGGAAGAGGTTGTTCAAAGTCTCTAATCATTGAGAAACCTAAATGTGACCCTGGCCATTGTCTGATCTGATATGCTGCAAATTATCCTCCACCTTCCCTGTGGAGATCCTGCTTAATAGTGTGTGTGCGCGCGCACACACGCGTGTGTGTGTGTATGCATATACATTGAGTGTGTGTTTTTAGTCTGGTGTCTGTATGGGCCTCCCGAGTATCTCAGCGGTCTGAGGCACTGCATTGCAGTGCTAGAGACATCACTACAGTCCCTGGTTCGTTCCCAGGCTGTGTCACAACCAGCCGTGATCGGGAGTCCAATAGGGCATTGCACAATTGGCCCAGAGTCGTCCGGGATAAGGGGGGGTTTGGCCGGGGGAGTAAGCCGTAATTGTAAATAAGAATTTGCTCTTAACTGACTTGCCTAGTTAAATAAAGGTTAAATATGAATTAATAAAAAATACAGTATGTAACCACATATTTCAATATACAACATAGTAAATACAGTCTGAAAATATACAGCAGGCATCACATCTAACAACCCAAATTAGAGGACACATTTAGTCTGCTAGAGAACATTTAAGACATAAAGTAGGTTCCTCACAGAACCACTCAACACAAGTGTTTAAATCATTCGAATTGAATCCTCTCCTTTAATTGATTGGATTTGTTTGTTTTAGACTTCCTGAAGGATTTAGTAACCTACGAGTCATCTGCTGAAGCTAAACTCGAGGAGTGCCAAAATTAGATATCGCTACGATTACCCTGTCTGTGTGCACAGGCTGTGGGTTTAAACTTTGGCCCTCTTCATCTAATCACACCTCTTCGTATCCGTATCCCTCTATTGGGTAGAGAGTATCCCTTCACTGTACTGTTCCTCCTGTATGAGCACTACAGTGAATAGATATAGGTTAGGTCCTCAAGGTAATACCACTCAGCCACACATGACACATACAGACTGTCAATTTGATACTGTAGATGTCTAAATATTTGTCTTGTTTATAGTGAAATATCATCAACATCGAAACAAGGGATTTTTGCTATAACTCCTATTATTATTACTGTACTGACTCCAGCATGTTCACCCCAGACTCTCATTATTACTGAACTGACTCCAGCATGTTCACCCCAGACTATCATTACTACTGTACTGACTCCAGCATGTTCATCCCAGACTATCATTATTACTGTACTGACTCCAGCATGTTCATCTCAGACTATCATTATTACTGTACTGACTCCAGCATGTTCACCCCAGACTATCATTACTACTGTACTGACTCCAGCATGTTCATCCCAGACTATCATTATTACTGTACTGACTCCAGCATGTTCATCTCAGACTATCATTATTACTGTACTGACTCCAGCATGTTCATCCCAGACTATCATTATTACTGTACTGACTCCAGCATGTTCATCCCAGACTATCATTATTACTGTACTGACTCCAGCATGTTCATCCCAGACTGTCATTATTACTGTACTGACTCCAGCATGTTCATCCCAGACTATCATTATTAGACTGACTCATGTTCATCCCAGACTATCATTATTACTGTACTGACTCCAGCATGTTCATCCCAGACTGTCATTATTACTGTACTGACTCCAGCATGTTCATCCCAGACTGTCATTATTACTGTACTGACTCCAGCATGTTCATCCCAGACTGTCATTATTACTGTACTGACTCCAGCATGTTCATCCCAGACTGTCATTGGTAGCAAAGATGGTGCAAATCTCACATATACATTACTGTTTGCATATTGCACTGAGAAGACGAGAGCAAAGCGAGCAGGAAATAGTGTAAAACGAGTTATGTGAGTTGAAGGGACAACCCCATACAGACACAACATGAGAAAGGTGATCTATTACTGTAGAACTAGCAAGCATAGGTCCTGTTGGCTTGTTGTCCACTGGTAAAACTTCCTCTGTGATATAATTGGGCTTGTGTCCCAAATGGCACCCTATTCCCTATATACTGCACTACTTTGACCTATGGGCTCTAATCAAAAGTAGCGCACTATGAAGGGAATAAGGTGCCATTTCGAATGCAGCCCAATTATATCACAGAGGGAGTTCTACCAGTGGACAACCAACCAACAGGACCAGCACGAAACGTTGCCAGAGCAAAGAACAATAAACAAAACGTATTATCAGACGGGAGACAAAATTATAAACAAAGGGGGAAAGACAATGATATGTTTTTAAGCAAGAGAGGGCCATTAAAATTCTATTTGAAGCATAGCAGTCGAGTAAATAAAATAGGACTAACAAAACGCAGGGCTGATGCTGGGACTGACGCTGGGACTATGTGGGTCCATCAAACGCAGGGCTGATGCTGGGACTGACGCTGGGACTGTGTGGGTCCATCAAACGCAGGGCTGATGCTGGGACTGACGCTGGGACTGTGTGGGTCCATCAAACGCAGGGCTGATGCTGGGACTGACGCTGGGACTGTGTGGGTCCATCAAACACAGGGCTGATGCTGGGACTGACGCTGGGACTGTGTGGGTCCATCAAACACACGGCTGATGCTGGGGACTGTGTGGGTCCATCAAACACAGGGCTGATGCTGGGACTGACGCTGGGACTGTGTGGGTCCATCAAACGCAGGGCTGATGCTGGGACTGACGCTGGGACTGTGTGGGTCCATCAAACACAGGGCTGATGCTGGGGACTGTGTGGGTCCATCAAACATAGGGCTGATGCTGGGACTGACGCTGGAACTGTGTGGGTTCATCAAACGCAGGGCTGATGCTGGGACTGAAGCTGGGACTGTGTGGGTCCATCAAACACAGGGCTGATGCTGGGGACTGTGTGGGTCCATCAAACACAGGGCTGATGCTGGGGCTGACGCTGGGACTGTGTGGGCCCATCAAACGCAGGGCTGATGCTGGGGCTTCTGTGGGTCCATCAAACGCAGGACTGACGCTGGGACTGTGTGGGTCCATCAAACGCAGGGCTGATGCTGGGACTGACGCTGGGACTGTGTGGGTCCATCAAACACAGGGCTGATGCTGGGACTGAGGGCTGATGCTGGGACTGTGTGGGTCCATCAAACGCAGGGCTGATGCTGGGGACTGTGTGGTTCCATCAAACGCAGGGCTGATGCTGGGAACTGTGTGGGTCCATCAAATGCAGGGCTGATGCTGGGACTGTGTGGGTCCATCAAATGCAGGGCTGATGCCGGGAACTGTGTGGGTCCATCAAACGCAGGACTGATGCTGGGGACTGTGTGGGTCCATCAAACGCAGGGCTGATGCTGGGGATTGTGTGGGTCCATCAAACACAGGGCGGATGCTGGGGATGGTGTGGGTCCATCAAACGCAGGGTTGATACTGGGGATTGGGTGGGTCCATCAAACGCAGGGCTGATACTGGGGATTGGGTGGGTCCATCAAATGCCGGGCTGATATTGGGGAATGTGTGGGTCCATCCTCGCCTGAATTCCATAGTGCAGCCTTTTTCCTGTGTGTGTGCGCGTGTGAGCGAGAGAGTGAGAGTAAAAACGTGTGTGTGTGCATGCGTGCTTTGTGTGTGTGTGGTGTATCTGTGCCCATGTGTGTGTGCCTGTGCTGGCTGGGCCCTGGGCTCTCTGCCATGATATGAAACTTCCTTTGAACCGAGCAGCTGTGGGCTGCAGGAAAGATATGCTATTTAATGTATTAATGAAACAGAGGAAAAACGCCACGGTTAGGGAGTGTACCTTTCATGCCAGGGGAATCTGGGCAGATGTGATGCTAATAGACATGGCTTGGCTGGATGCCTCATGTCTCTTTTTGCCTCAATCCATCTCTCTGTCTCTTGCTCTATCCTATTTCAAAGCACTGATATTCATATTTATGCATCAACCAGATGGCAGCATTTTGAAGGCCTTAAATGCTGCATGTTCACAATGTTGTGAAGACGCTAACTGTCTTTGTTCCATGGCATTACACATGTTAGATGAAACAAATAAAAAGTGTCATAATAGCCAAATAATACAGTTGTGTTATTCACATATGGAATGGCTAATATTCTTATCCATAGGTGGGTTCTTGGCTGTGATGAGCTTGGCTGTTTAGGGTTCCCGCATAACACAAATATTAGATGTTGAGGATGCTATGGGTCCTTGTATGCTCCGGTGTGATGTATGCCTTCAATGTCACTACACTCATTACTTCTGCTTGCTCACAGCCCTGTTTCCCAGGAAGTGCATACATACGTACATATATCACAGGCCTCGAGAAAATATTGATCACCTACAGCTCATCTGTCCTTAAGCAAACTATCCCAAGCTGTTCATGCTTTCTTACCTGTAGATTCACAACAGATTCATCCGTTCTGTCGGGGGGGTACTGACAGCCCATAAACTCCCCTTATCTAGCTACACAACCTTGTCCCTCGAGCGGTTCACAAACACATCTCGACAGAACAATTCACTTCCTGTAAAAACAGTACAAAGCCTGAAGCAACAAAATTACAAGTATTTATTTTTCCACCGGATACCTAGCTATTTATTTCACTGACCTCACTCCCTTTTGAAATGATCCATTTGAGATATTCGCCCCGAAATATATAGCAGCACCAGCTCTGTTTTTGTGCCGGCTTTACACCTTATCTGAAGAGTACAGATTACCAGCGATTTATACATATAATAAATAGCCCGTACCCACAAGAAGTTTGCTCAATAACAGCTAGATGGTGTTGCCTAGCAACTGCAGAGCACCGCCACAATCAGCACTGGTACCTGGTCCTGAAGGCAGACTCCATCTTGTACATTTCTCTCTCTTCTCTCTCCTTCTTCTAATTGGCCAGGTGGGTAAAGAGCGTGATCCTGTGCATCTCTGCCTCCCTGGTTGATGCAGTCAAGGTCCTGAAGAAGTGACAGACAAGTAGTGTTGACATTAGCATTTTATCATTGCGACAGTGTTATGTAGCACAAACACCTCTATTGTTGTGAATAAAAACTGTAGTATGAAATATGGCAAACAATGTATCTTCCTGAGCTGAGACACTACCTTAAATCCACAGACTAAAATATTCACAGATTACCAACGATACATCAACATACGGTGGGCTGCTGTCCCTCAGTTAGCAATCAATTAGGAATTAGAAAATTATTCACAAGGTAAATGGAATGTAATGTGAGATGCTTGTGCCAACTTTGAGCCCCCGCCAAAGTCAACAGGCTGTTGGAGTTGGGTGGGTAATTCTAAATAAATATGAAAATGAACAGAAGCTGAAGAGGGTAGCCTAGTAAATAGTTCACTGTTCTTCCTTTTGATGATCTATGGCATAGGAATGCTGATGTATTAGCCCAAATTATATACAGTGGGGAGAAAAAGTATTTGATACACTGCCGATTTTGCAGGTTTTCCTACTTACAAAGCATGTAGAGGTCTGGAATTTTTATCATAGGTACACTTCAACTGTGAGAGACGGAATCTAAAACAAAAATTCAGAAAATCACATTGTATGATTTTAAAGTAATTAATTTGCAGTGAAGAGCAAAAAGTACTCTTCACTGACGCGTTGCAGTTTTGTCTCACCAGGGGTGATGGTCGGATTGGCGTTTATCGTCGAAGGAATGAGCGTTACACCGAGGCCTGTACTCTGGCACGGGATCGATTTGGAGGTGGAGGGTCCGTCATGGTCTGGGGTGCTGTGTCACAGCATCATCGGACTGAGCTTGTTGTCATTGCAGCAATCTCAATGCTGTGCGTTACAGTGAAGACATCCTCCTCCCTCATGTGGTACCCTTCCTGCAGGCTCATCCTGACATGACCCCTCAGCATGACAATGCCACCAGCCATACTGCTCGTTCTGTGCGTGATTTCCTGCAAGGCAGGAATGTCAGTGTTCTGCCATGGCCAGCAAAGTGCCCGATCTCAATCCCATTGAGCACGTCTGAGACCTGTTGGATCGGAGGGTGAGGTCTGGGGCCATACCCCAGAAATGTCCGGGAACTTGCAAGTGCCTTGGTGGAAGAGTGGGATAACATCTCACAGCAAGAACTGGAAAATCTAGTGCAGTCCATGAGGAGGAGATGCACTGCAGTACTTAATGCAGCTGGTGGCCACCAGATACTGACTGTTACTTTTGATTTTGACCCCACCCCCCTTTGTTCAGGGACACATTATTCAATTTATGTTAGTCACATGTCTGTGGAACTTGTTCAGTTTATGTCAGTTGTTGAATCTTGTTATGTTCATACAAATATTTACACGTTAAGTTTGCTGAAAATAAACACAGTTGACAGTGAGTGGACGTTTCTTATTTTGCTGAGTTTATATCCTGCTACCAGTAACTTTTCAGCCCTGTTTACATGTTTATCCTACTACCAGTCACTTTTCAGCCCTGTTTACATGTATATCCTGCTACCAGTAACATTTCAGCCCTGTTTACATGTTTATCCTGCTACCAGTAACTTTTCAGCCCTGTTTACATGTTTATCCTACTACCAGTCACTTTTCAGCCCTGTTTACATGTATATCCTGCTACCAGTAACATTTCAGCCCTGTTTACATGTTTATCCTGCTACCAGTAACTTTTCAGCCCTGTTTACATGTTTATCCTGCTACCAGTAACTTTTCAGCCCTGTTTACATGTTTATCCTGCTACCAGTAACTTTTCAGCCCTGTTTACATGTTTATCCTGCTACCAGTAACATTTCAGCCCTGTTTACATGTTTATCCTGCTACCAGTAACTTTTCAGCCCTGTTTACATGTTTATCCTGCTACCAGTAACTTTTCAGCCCTGTTTACATGTTTATCCTGCTACCAGTAACTTTTCAGCCCTGTTTACATGTTTATCCTGCTACCAGTAACTTTCAGCCCTGTTTACATGTACAGTATGTCCTACTACCAGTCACTTTTTATGTATAAACCCACCTCAACCACTTCAGTACCCCTAAACATTGAAAAGGATATTGGCACTGACCTGTATAAACTTGCATTCTTGTGTTTCTAACTCACATCATAGTTATTGTGTGTTTTTTAACATTTCTTTTATTTCATTTTCAATTATCTATATTTTTATCTAGATTATTATCTATATATTATCTATGATATTAGCTATATGATTATCTAGATGGTCATCTATTTGATCATCTATATGATTATCTATATGATTATCTATATGATTACCTATATAATCATCGATATTATTATTATTATTATAAATGCATTGTTGAAAAGAGCTCTCAAGGTAATATTAAATGATCGGTAGCCCTTCATTTTACATCCTGGTAATTACTAGGTAATAACTAGGTAAATACTTACCAAAAAAGTGAACACATTGTAACTATTTAGTCCCAAACGTACTTACTAGACACTAAACAAGTACTAAATACATTTTTTGTAAATACAAAATAACAAAATGTAATTATAAAGTAGTTCCCTTTAGCCCTAAAGGTTAGTATTGAAGACCTTATGAGTAAGCATAAGGTACTAAGTATGTAAATGCCTAGTAAAAACATGTTGTAATACTATGTGACGTTTGTTACATTTTTTACCATTTACTTACCACATAAAAACCTTCAAGTCAATCATCCTGACATTGTTATTCTTTCACATTTCACATTGCCTTTAGTTACCATGTACACTACCATTCAAAAGTTTGGGGTCACTTAGAAATGTCCTTGTTTTTGAAAGAAAAGCACTTTTTTTGTCTATTTCAAATAACATCAAATGGATCAGAAATACAGTGTAGACATTGTAAATGTTGTAAATGACTATTGTAGCTGGAAACGCCAGATTTTTTTATGGAATATCTACATAGGCATACAGAGGCCCATTATCAGCAACCATCACTTCTGTGTTCCAATGGCAAGTTGTGTTAGCTAATCCAAGTTTATCATTTTAAAAGGCTAATTGATCATTAGAAAACCCTTTTGCAATTATGTTAGCACAGCTGAAAACTGTTGTACTGCTCAAAGAAGCAATAAAACTGGCCTTCTTTAGACTAGTTGAGTATCTGGAGCATCAGCATTTGTGGGCTCGATTACATGCTCACAGTGTCCAGAAACAAATACCTTTCTTCTGAAACACGTCAGTCTATTCTTGTTCTGAGAAATGAAGGCTATTCCATGCGAGAAATTGCCAAGAAACTGAAATCTCGTACACCACTGTGTACTACTCCCTTCACAGAACAGCTCGAACTGGCTCTAACCAGAATAGAAAGAGGAGTGGGAGAACCTGGTGCACAACTGAGCAAGAGGACAAGTACATTAGACTGTCTAGTTTGAGAAACAGACACCTCACAAGTCCTCAACTGGCAGCTTCATTAAATATGTCAACAGTGTGCACAACTGGTTAACTGAAGTCAGGTGCAGGAGAGCAGAGATGAGTGAACAGGCACACTTTATTCGGCAGAAGGAAAACACTCGGACGCAACTGCTTAACGACACTCCCGCCAAAGGCAAAAGCGAATAGCGCACTCGTCACACAAATACTATACACGTAGAGTGATGAGGGGAGGTACAATAGGTGTGTGGAAAAACAAGACAAAACAAATGGAAAATGAAAGGTGGAACGGCAATGGCTAGAAGACAGCCGAGCGCCGCCCGAACAAGGAGAGGAGCCGACTTCGGCGGGAGTCGTGACAAAATAGTACCCGCAATGTGTTTAAATGTAGCCATCAAATTGTTTTTTCCTGTGATTGTTATTAGAAGCAGGCCTAATATTTATGAATTTTCGAGAATACAGTTACTTGGCTTTCCTTTCACACTTTGAAAACCTCTGTTCTATTACAATGTGCTTCTACCTCTGGTTAATTGTGTGCTTGTCGTATTTGTGAAATGTTTCCACTTTTATATTACACTGTAGTTAACTTGAAAGTATTTGGTATTTACATGGTAATGTGAACAGCTTAATTTTACTGCCCTCTTACCTTGTACCTACCCTGTATGTGTGAAGGTGGTAGCATGTAACAACAGGGTAAGATCACAGAGATTTGCTGTCGTCTTCATGGAATGGAGTCATCCAATGTTGAAGTATTTCACAAATAACTACGCTGTATCTACCTGGAAACAGACACCACTAAATTTTACAGTCATTTTAATTCAAATTGATTGGACATTTGACAGCCATTTTAATTCTTTGCCTTTAGTTACATGGTAACCAAAGGCAAAGTACATAGAAACAACAGGAGAGAATAGCAATGTCAGGATGACTGACTTGAAGGTATTAATTTGGTATGTGAGTGGTAATAAATAAATCAAATATCTGCAGATGTTGTTACTAGGTATTTACATTAAAAGTACCTTGTATTTACTTATAAGGTCCTCAATACTAACATTTGGGCTAAAGGGGACTACTATATAATTATATTTTGTATTTACTAAGAATGTTTGTAGGTCTTACTTGTTTAGTAAGTACATTTGGGACTAAATTGTTACCATGTATTTACTTTTTGTTACTGGGTATTTACCTAGTTATTACCTTGTGGGTACCGGGCTGTAAAATGAAGGGTTACCCCTCAATCAGCGATGTAGTGGAGAGAAAATGCAGTTCAAGCACTTTATTTGTTATTTTGAGCAAGCATTTACCCACCTAATATAGGGAGCATTAATTTACTCACTGCAAACCACGATCAGGGTTTTCCCATCAGTTTTCTACCCACGACATTACTGTCCCCAAGGTACAAGTGACAGTTTTGAGGCTAATGGTCAAAATCTCAGATGTGTTCTCATTGTATCTGAGGTAAATGTATTTAAATTATGAAGGCCTGTGAGGACTGCAGAGCTATGACACATCAGTGTTGTGATTCCTACTGTGACCTCTTTGCAGGAGAGTGCTACCCTACTACTCATCAATACTCTCATGCTAGGATAATGATATACATTTAGTCTGGTACGAGCCACAAATAGGAGGGAAAATAAGAACATCTTTCTCTTCAACATGTTTTCAACGTCTCCAGGAGAATATACAGTCAATCAGCTTGCATTTAAAATATACTTTGTATTTGATTACTTTCATCAACAGGCTCTGACACAACCAAAGAACCAAAGTAGGATATGTTTCCAACGTGAGTCGTGGCTGTCCAATGGTGTAGGGAATCGTGTGCAAGGCCGTATTGACATGAGTGGCCTCACATTCATTTATAAATCTAATTGAACTCTGAAAGCTCATTCAAAGTTCATTAATATGAAGCTCCGCCATCACAATACTCCCCCCTCTCGCTCCATTCGCTTGTGTGCTCTATTTAATCAATAATTCATCGCCACGGGATCTATGTTCATAGATGAGTGACAGATCCTCGTTGTGAGATGCCACTCTGATTATTTGGTGGAAAAGAACATGCCGAGAAATTTCCCGTGGTTTCACAGAATTTCAGTCAAATCACATATCCATTATATACTGTATGAGGCCCCACTGCACCAATGATAGAAATTCCCTCTACTAAATACCCACACAGTATGGAGGTTGCGTCTTGATTAGCCTATACTCGTTGAAAACAGGTATTTTCATTTGAGACATGACAGAACGATGTCAAGACCAATCAGTTTTCCATGTTAATTCAATGTGATCACATTCATGTTTGTTGTTGTAATGTCCAGTTTTTTCCCAGTGGGATGTGTGAATATATCTATCAAGGCTACCCCATAAAACAAATATCATATTTCTATCAACTACCCTCCTGCCTATCAACTACCCTCCTATAACATACCTCAACAACAAGGATGGCTTTCAAGGCTCAGGCAACCTATGGTCCAGTCTCTTGTCAGCATCTTACGCAAACACATGATTGAATATGTCATACCATTCATCATTGGTGTATCACCCTGGTGTATGAATCGCAGTACTGGAGGAAATGACATACACATCCATGTCTCAATGCAAAGACGAGGGAGTTCGCACCATCTCCAGAGACATTAGGTCTAAGTTGGGGAGTAAATTCATTTGGAGTGGTGCTACGATAGCAAGAATCATCTGTAGCTCCATAGTGGCAGGCTCAATGGCAGACAGTCCACCCAGGGAAGAGGGGAGATCAGGGGGGGTAAGGGGGGCATGGCAAAGGGATCGAGCATTCTCGTCCATGCTCCTTTCACACACTGAGCACTGGGCAGAGGGGGGAGAGAATAGGCAGCGGCCACTGATAAAAGAGCCATTCAGTTGAGAACACTAAAAATCACCCAAAACAGCCTGGAGATTGAGGCCGATCCCAGAGGGCCATAGAATGGGGAGATAGCCAGGGAATTTCTGTTCTGGAACCCCATCGCTAATGGCTATTTATTTATTTTCTCCCCTTGACACATCTCAAAAGAGATTAGGATCCGATTCAATTAACTTTTTATCGGGAGGAGAAGGGAAAAAAAGTCCAAAGTCTTTCTAGGGAGGAAGAGAAGAAGATGAGGAGAAAGAAAAAAGCACCAATGAGCTGAGTGCAACAGGGACTTGCAGCTTCAATAAACTGAGTGCAACAGGGACTTGGAGCTTCAATAAGCTGAGTGCAACAGGGACTTGGAGCTTCAATAAACTGAGTGCAACAGGGACTTGGAGCTTCAATAAACTGAGTGCAACAGGGACTTGGAGCTTCAATAAACTGAGTGCAACAGGGACTTGGAGCTTCAATAAGCTGAGTGCAACAGGGACTTGGAGCTTCAATAAACTGAGTGCAACAGGGACTTGGAGCTTCAATAAACTGAGTGCAACAGGGACTTGGAGCTTCAATAAGCTGAGTGCAACAGGGACTTGGAGCTTCAATAAACTGAGTGCAACAGGGACTTGGAGCTTCAATAAACTGAGTGCAACAGGGACTTGGAGCTTCAATAAACTGAGTGCAACAGGGACTTGGAGCACCAATAAGCTGAGTGCAACAGAGACTTGGAGCACCAATAAGCTGAGTGGAACAGAGACTTGGAGCACCAATAAGCTGAGTGGAACAGAGACTTGGAGCACCAATAAGCTGAGTGCAACAGGGACTTGGAGCACCAATAAGCTGAGTGCAACAGGGACTTGAAGCACCAAAAAGCTGAGTGGAACAGAGACTTGGAGCACCAATAAGCTGAGTGGAACGGAGACTTGGAGCACCAATAAACTGAGTGCAACAGGGACTTGGAGCACCAATAAGCTGAGTGCAAAAGAGACTTGGAGCACTAATAAGCTGAGTGGAACAGAGACTTGGAGCACCAATAAGCTGAGTGGAACAGAGACTTGGAGCACCAATAAGCTGAGTGCAACAGAGACTTGGAGCACCAATAAGCTGAGTGCAACAGAAACTTGAAGCACCAATAAACTGAGAGTAACAGAGACTTGGAGCACCAATAAGCTGAGTGCAACAGAGACTTGGAGCACCAATAAGCTGAGTGCAACAGAGACTTGGAGCACCAATAAGCTGAGTGCAACAGGGACTTGGATCCTTCTTGTTGTGGTTGTGAGAGGAATGCCGAGAATCGCAACATGGCCATATTGCTGCTGTTGCAAGACATTGGATTTACAATGCAAATCGAATCCGTACAGATATTGATTCTTCCCCATTTTGGTGTTTCTTCTGGAGGTGTTTTTTTCTCTGCTGACAGGTTTTGGCTGATGGGCTTTGGTCATCTCTGTGTGCTATGCTTTGCTTTGGAAACAATCAGCAACCTGATCTACCTTTCTCCTTGGGGACCAGTTGAAGATGAGAATAGTTTATAAAAAAGAGCGAGAGTGATATAAAATAGAGAGTGTGCTATACATCATAACAGCTATACATTCAAAATGTAGTGTTGTGTGCGGAAAGAAAACATGCATTTCCTGGTGAAACAGTTAGAGATGCATTATGTTTACAGAATTGTGTTTGGAAAAGCAGTGGGAAAATATAATAATTCAGCCTAACAGTGAACTAACAAGGATATGAATGGGGAAAAATACAATCAATTAAATGACAGAGACAGTGAGTTGTTTGGGACTTGGTAAATACACCTCAATTTATGCTACATGCATCTTCTGTTCTCTTTTAGAACAGTGTATTCAAAGTAAACATGATATCGCAGTCTTATTCCCCATTTTGTTATTATGTTGTAACCTTGAAGATACATCAATGATTCAGGTTTTCATCGTTTTTTTCTTTCCACCCACATTTAATTACATAGCACTCAGAGAGAATTCAGGGAGCATAAAAGACTTGACAGGCCCACACCCCACGCAACTGTCCAAAACAATGTGGCGAGCAGCAAAAAATGACAAATGGGAATTGTATTAATGTTAGTTCTAATTATAGCAACACAACAACAGAGTGGCAACAATCTAAATACCACATCTGTTCAATCTGAATACGATGAAATTGTCACTTTCCGTGGATGATGCGTTTATTGACCCCGTCAAGGTGAACAGGAGCTACTCTGATCTCTAGAGACACTAAGGAGATAAAGAGAAAAAAACTAAACCGGTGTGTAACCGGGAATAATACAAAAATAACATTCGCATCAACAGCTACGTCAACTTCAATAATGTCTGTAGAGGGGTGGAGGAGCGGACTCACGAGGCTAAGAACGACTCGGGAGGGAGATAGAAGACCTCAGTAAATAACATGGAAAATACAATAAATGGAAGAGTAGAAAAAGAAGAAAGAGAATGCGAGTCCGATGCATGCATTGGGGCATGCGAGGTGGTTATGCTTAAGGCATTCACCCGTAAGCGTGTTCATTGGACTGCACAGACACACGTCTACTGTAGTAAACACTGTATAGAGTTGTCAACCAAGGCAAGCGGAAGAAAATGCTATATTACTATGCCAAAGGAGGTCCCTCAGGGTATCTGTTCTTGCGTACGGAATTGCTGACTCAAGTGTTTTTAATTAGATGCTCACTGTGGGCAGAATGATTTTAATTTTGAGGGGAAATAATAAATGTTCAAAGTCTTAAGACATACAGTGTTAACACAGTCGTACAGCTAGCATATTGTACCGTGCACTGTGAAGTTTCCAGTGGAGACACTGCATGATGTGCCTTAGGGTTGTACATCACTATTAGAGGAATCCACAGTTGAGTTTTAAGTGAGGCATTGGTCTGAAGCCGAAATATGAAGGAAAATCACGAGCACCAAAATGCATACTCAACCCATGCTCTACCAAGGTGTTCCAGCACACAGCTCTGACCTACTACAGTAGCGATGTTGGTCTATTGTACTTCAAGCAGGTTGCTTAGGATTCAAACTTTCTCAAACAGCCTAATTCCAACACCAACACCATTTCAAGCTTTTTAAAATGTATTTTATGAAAGCAAGCTTTGCTTTTATTCTTAAAAACCACCAGGCTTGATTGCTTCTATTTCCATTAAACCTTTATTTAAGCAATACATATCATTGAGAAGAAAATATATCTTTCATATAGATTCATATTGATATAGAGTTCTATAGAGGTTGTCTCCATTCCTTATTTCTGTAATATTCCTGTGTAATATTGACATAAGCTCAGAAACACTTGTTTTGCAAACATCGTCCTGTTTTATCAATTGTTGTGCTGATCAATGGGCAGTTCCTTACCTCTGTAGCTGAAAGTTGTGTGTATTTTTATTTCATTGTGCAATAAAGATGGTGACACTACAATAATACACATTTAGGCCTATATTTAAAAATATACACTAATGATATATAAACTGTGCCTTCAGAAAGTATTCAGACCCCTTCACTTTTTCCACATTTTGTTATGTTACAGCCTTATTCTAAAATTGATTAAATGCTTTGTTTCCTCATCAGTCTACACACAACACCCCATAATGACAAAGCAAAAACAAGTTTTTGTTTTAAAAAACAGAAATACCTTAGTTACATAAGTATTCAGACCCTTTGCTATGAGACTCGACATTGAGCTCAGGTGCATACTGTTTTCATTGATCATCATTGAGATGTTTCTACATGTCACGCCCTGGTCAAAGTATTTTGTGTTTATCTTTATGTATTTGGTCAGGCCAGGGTGTGGCATGGGGTTTTTGTAATTGTGGTGTGTTTGTCTTGGGGTTTTGGTGGTGGTATTGGGATTGTAGCTTAGTGGGTTGTCTAGCAAGGTCTATGGCTGTCTGGAGTGGTTCTCAATCAGAGGCAGGTGCTTATCGTTGTCTCTGATTGGGAACCATATTTAGGCAGCCATATTCTTTGAGTTTGTCGTGGGTGATTGTCCTGAGTGTCTTGATGTCCTTGTTTGATGTTAGTTGACACAAGTATAGGCTGTTTTCGGTTTTCGTTTCGTTTATTGTTTGTAGTGTTCGTGTTTAGTCGTGTTTACGTTTGTTTAAATAAACATGGATCGCAATCGACACGCTGCAGTTTGGTCCGACTCTCCTTCACTATATGAAAACCGTTACAGAATCACCCACCACCAACGGACCAAGCAGCGTGTCAACAGGCAGGAGCAGCAGGAGAGGAGGCAACAGGAGCAGCCCAAAGAGGAGTACAGTATGGACTATACTTCTTGGGAGGAGATAGACAGGTGGGCGGTCGACCCAGGGAGAGTGCCGGAGCCCGCCTGGGATTCGATGGAGCAGTGCGCGGAAGGTTATCAGAGAATGAGGTTGGCGAAGCAAGCACGGCGGCGCGGACGGAAGCCCGAGAGTCAGCCCCAAAAATTTCTTGGGGGGGGGCTCACAGGGAGTATGGCTATGCCAGGTAGGAGACCTGCGCAAACTCCCTGTGCTTACCGGGGGGCTGGAGAGACCGGGCAGGCACCGTGTTATGCTGTGGAGCGCACGGTGTCTCCAGTGCGGGTGCACAGCCCGGTTTGGTATATTCCAGCTCCTCCTATTGGCCGGGCTAGAGTGGGCATCGAGCCAGGTAAGGTTGAGCAGGCTCGGTGCTCAAGAGCTCCAGTGCGCCTGCACGGTCCGGTCTATCCAGTACCACCTCCACACCCCAGCCCTCCGGTAGCAGCTCCCCGCACCAGGCTTCCTGTGCGTGTCCTCGGTCCAGTACCACCAGTACCAGCACCACGCATCAGGCCTACAGTGCGCCTCGCCTCTCCAGCGCTGTCGGAGCCTTTCTCCTCTCCTGCGCTGCCGGAGTCTCCCGCCTATCTAGCGCTGTTAGAGCTTTCCTCATCTCCAGCGCTGCCGGAGTCTCCCGCCTGTTCAGCGCAGCCAGAGCCTTCCTCCGACACAGCGCTGCAGGAGTCTCCCGCCTGTTCAGCGCAGCCAGAGCTGCCAGTCTGCATGAAGCAGCCAGAGCTGTCAGTCTGCATGGAGCAGTCAGAGCTGTCAGTCTGCATGGAGCAGCCAGAGCTGTCAGTCTACATGAAGCAGCCCGAGCTGCCAGTCTGCATGAAGCAGCCAGTCTACATGGAGCAGCCAGAGCTGTCAGTCCGCATGGAGCAGCCAGAGCTGTCAGTCTACATGAAGCAGCCCGAGCTGCCAGTCTGCATGAAGCAGCCAGCCTACATGGAGCAGCCAGAGCTGTCAGTCTGCATGAAGCAGCCAGAGTTGTCAGTCTGCATAGAGCAGCCAGTCTGCATGGAGCTGCCAGTCTGCATGGAGCTGCCAGTCTGCAAGGAGCTGTCAGTCTGCAAGGAGCTGTCAGTCTGCACGGAGCTGTCAGTCTGCACGGAGCTGTCAGTCTGCACGGAGCTGTCAGTCTGTAAGGAGCTGCCAGTCTGCAAGGAGCTGCCAGTCAGCACGGAGCCGCCAGAGCGGTCAGTCTGTAAGAAGCCGCCAGAGCTGTCAGCCTATATGGAGCAGCTAGTGCCGCCAGTCTGCCCAGCGCCGCCAGTGCCCCCAGTCTGCCCAGCGTCGCCAGTCTGCCCAGCGCCGTCAGTCTGCCCAGCATCGCCAGTCTGCCCAGCATCGCCAGTCTGCCCAGCGCCGCCAGTCTGCCCAGCGCCGCCAGTCTGCCCAGCGCCGCCAGTCTGCCCAGCGCCGCCAGTCTGCCCAGCGCCGCCAGTCTGCCCAGCGCCGCCAGTCTGCCCAGCGCCGCCAGATCTGCCAGTCAGCCAGACTCTTCCAGATCTGCCAGTCAGCCAGACTCTTCCAGATCTGCCAGTCAGCCAGACTCTTCCAGATCTGCCAGTCAGCCAGACTCTTCCAGATCTGCCAGTCAGCCAGACTCTTCCAGATCTGCCAGTCAACCAGACTCTTCCAGATCTGCCAGTCAACCAGACTCTTCCAGATCTGCCAGTCAACCAGACTCTTCCAGATCTGCCAGTCAACCAGACTCTTCCAGATCTGCCAGTCAGCCAGGATCTGCCAGTCAGCCAGGATCTGCCAGTCAGCCAGGATCTGCTGAAACCACCAGCCAGCCAGGAGCTGGTAGATCTATCTACCTGCCTGAGCTTCCTCTCACTCCTGAGCTTCCTCTCACTCCTGAGCTTCCTCTCACTCCTGAGCTTCCTCTCACTCCTGAGCTTCCTCTCACTCCTGAGCTTCCTCTCACCCCTGAGCTTCCTCTCACTCCCGAGCTTTCTCTCACTCCCGAGCTTCCCCTCAGTCCCGAGCTGCCTCGGTCCCGAGCTGTCCTTCAGTCCCGATCTGCTCCTCAGTCCAGTGGGGTTCTGGGTGAGGACTACTAGGCCATGGTCGGCGGCGAGGGTGGACTATCCAGGGACGAAGGGAGAGGGGACTAAGACATTAAAGGAGTGGGGTCCACGTCCCGCGCCGGAGCCGCCACCATGGACAGACGCCCACCCGGACCCTCCCTATTGTTTTGAGGTGCGTTCGGGAGTCCGCATCTTAGGGGGTTCTGTCACGCCCTGGTCAAAGTATTTTGTGTTTATCTTTATGTATTTGGTCAGGCCAGGGTGTGGCATGGGGTTTTTGTAATTGTGGTGTGTTTGTTTTGGGGTTTTGGTGGTGGTATTGGGATTGTAGCTTAGTGGGTTGTCTAGCAAAGTCTATGGCTGTCTGGAGTGGTTCTCAATCAGAGGCAGGTGCTTATCGTTGTCTCTGATTGGGAACCATATTTAGGCAGCCATATTCTTTGAGTTTGTCGTGGGTGATTGTCCTGAGTGTCTTGATGTCCTTGTTTGATGTTAGTTGACACAAGTATAGGCTGTTTTCGGGTTTCGTTTCGTTTATTGTTTGTAGTGTTCGTGTTTAGTCGTGTTTACGTTTGTTTAAATAAACATGGATCGCAATCGACACGCTGCAGTTTGGTCCGACTCTCCTTCACTATATGAAAACCGTTACACTACAACTTGATTGGAGTCCACCTGTGGTAAATTCAATTGATTGGACATGATTTGGAAAGGCACACACCTGCCTATTTAAGGTCCCACAGTTGACAGTGCACTGCAGACTCTCGCACTGTACCACACAGTAGTCAGTCTGTCAAGCAATAACAGTATCTCCAACAGACTAGACACAAAAAAAATAGGAACTCTGAAATTGAATTCTCTCAAGTATCTGGTCTCTCTGGGCATAAATGATGTATCGTCTTCCTGGACATAGCTGCACTGCGACAGGTTGTCAATTAAAGTCAGGATCATCTCTCCCGTCACACGTGTGCCAGTTTTCATTACATCCCCTGCCAGTGCTTTGGCACTTGTACATATTTAATCGCATTGCTCTTTTTGGAAAAGAGGAACCCTGTAATTGTTTTTAATTGTGTTTTCTCTCTTGTATGGCATGCGGCACGACACAGAGATACAGAGACGCATCTTTGTAGGACAGCTGATGGTTCCATTTGAATGGCTCGTTTGGCGGTGGCTGTGTCGCCCAGTTCTGCTAAAGACATTCCCACTTCAAACGAAGAGCAACTAATAAAGGCTGTATATAGCATACTTAAAGGCTTCATAAGCAATACATAAATAATTCACTAATCATCTATAAGCGTATCATACTATAAAAATGGTGTATAAACATACACATTTGGCAATTCACCCTACAGTGGGAATTGTTACTTCACCCTTTATACCCTGTTTATAGAGTATGACATATTCTTACAGATGATTTATGAAGCTTTTATGTACAGTACCAGTGAAAAGTTTGGACACACCCACTCATTCAAGGGTTTTTCTTAATTTTTTACTATTTTCTATATTGTAGTGAATCAGGCCTTCATGGTTGAATTGCTGCAAAGAATGCACTACTAAAGGATACCAATAATAAGAAGAGACTTGCTTGGGCCGAGACGCAGAGTAGGTGAACGGATGATCTCCGAATGTGTGGTTCCCACCGTGAAGCATGGAGGAGAAGGTGTGATGGTGCTTTTCTGGTGACATTGTCTGTAATTCACTTAGAATTCAAGGCACACTTAACCTCAAGAGGTTAAGCATTCTGCAGCGATACGCCATCCTATCTGGTTTGCGCTTAGTGGGAATATATATATTTTTTTAACAGGACAATGACCCTGCACACACCTCCAGGCTGTGTAAGGACTATTTGACCAAGAAGGAGAATGATGGAGAGCTGCATCAGATGACCTGGCCTCCACAATCACCCGACCCTAACCCAATTGAGATTGTTTGGGATGAGTTGGACCACAGAGTGAAGAAAATTTAGTCAACAAGAGCTCAGCATATATGGGAACTCCTTCAAAAAAAAGCATTCCTCGTGAAGCTGGTTGAGAGAATGCCAAGAGTGTGCAAAGCTTTCCTCAAGGCAAAGGGTGGCTACTTTGAAGATACTAAATTAAAAATATATATTTGGATTTGTTTAACCGTTTTTGGTTACTACATTATTTCATATATGTTATTTCATAGTTTTGATGTTTTCATTATTATTCTACAATGTAGAAAATAGTAAAAATAAATAAAAACCCTTGAATAAGTAGGTATGTCCAAGCTTTTGACTGGTACTGTAGTTCTTATGAGGCATTTATGTTTGCTATATAAAGCCTTTATAAGTTCTATTTAGTTTAAAGTGGGACCAGACATTCATTACCGCCAGTGTGTCCATCCGAGCATCAAAAGCTTGTCCTCGTTTCATTGCGGTCGAATCGTGCCATGCAGGTATACAGTGGTTCCTCCTTTAAATGTTGCGTCATACTGCAGCACACCTTGCGGGCTGCTGTAGAATTCTACGGCATGTTATTTAATTGTCAGCCATTTATACCATTAATGCAAGTTAGTGCTAGTTTGACCACCAGAGGGCATCTTTGAGAAGTATTTGATAGTCTTCAATATTGGCATTAATATAAATGTTTTAAACCTTTTTTGTAAGAAGAAAGTATATGGGATTGATTTGAAGAAATGTAGCTTAATTAATTTGATTAATATTATGGTGTTTCTATTCCAAGAAAAATGAAAAACGAAACCCTCAGGATTTCCATTAGGATGGAACACAAAATAAGGAGCTGTACAACATGACGGTCGGGAGTAGGCTACATACAGTACTAAGAGCATAAGAGGATTGGAGGATTATACATAAATATCCAAGGGGCATAACATTTCCACACCCTAATTGTAGTGTAACCAATATCTGTAGCAATGCAAAATAAGTGTATTTTTCCAGGTTTGCACTGCAGGACAGAGGAATAGCAATTCTTACACTATTGTTTTAAATTCAATCACCTTCATCCTCATCATTCAGTTCATTGAAATTCAATTTTGAAGTTGTGCACAATTATCAGTTTCCATGTGGTTTATCAAATCAAATTCAAATCAAATTTATTTATATAGCCCTTCGTACATCAGCTGATATCTCAAAGTGCTGTACAGAAACCCGGCCTAAAACCCCAAACAGCAAGCAATGCAGGTGTAGAAGCACGGTGGCTAGGAAAAACTCCCTAGAAAGGCCAAAACCTAGGAAGAAACCTAGAGAGGAACCAGGCTATGTGGGGTGGCCAGTCCTCTTCTGGCTGTGCCAGGTGGAGATTATAACAGAACATGACCAAGATGTTCAAATGTTCATAAATGACCAGCATGGTCGTATAATAATAAGGCAGAACAGTTGAAACTGGAGCAGCAGCATGGCCAGGTGGACTGGGGACAGCAAGGATTCATCATGTCAGGTAGTCCTGGGGCATGGTCCTAGGGCTCAGGTCCTCCGAGAGAGAGAGAGAGAGAGAGAGAGAGAGAGAGAGAGAGAAAGAGAGAGAAAGAGAGAATTAGAGAACGCATACTTAGATTCACACAGGACACCGAATAGGACAGGAGAGGTACTCCAGATAAAACAAGCCCCCCGACACATTAACTACTGCAGCATAAATACTGGAGGCTGAGACAGGAGGGGTCAGGAGGGCCCCATCCGAGGACACCCCCAGACAGGGCCAAACAGGAAGGATATAACCCCACCCACTTTGCCAAAGCACAGCCCCCACACCACTAGAGGGATATCTTCAACCACCAACTTACCATCCTGAGACAAGGCTGAGTATAGCCCACAAAGAACTCCGCCATGGCACAACCCAAGGGGGGGGCGCCATCCCAGAAAGGATGACCACATCAGTGAATCAACCCACTCAGGTGACGCACCCCTTCCAGGGACGGCAAGAGAGAGCCCCAGTAAGCCAGTGACTCAGCCCCTGTAATAGGGTTAGAGGCAGAGAATCCCAGTGGGAAGAGGGGAACCGGCCAGGCGAGACAGCAAGGGCGGTTCGTTGCTCCAGAGCCTTTCCGTTCACCTTCCCACTCCTGGGCCAGACTACACTCAATCATATGACCCACTGAAGAGATAAGTCTTCAGTAAGGACTTAAAGGTTGAGACCGAGTTTGCGTCTCTGACATGGGTAGGCAGACCGTTCCATAAAAATGGAGCTCTATAGGAGAAAGCCCTGCCTCCAGCTGTTTGCTTAGAAATTCTAGGGACAATTAGGAGGCCTGCGTCTTGTGACCGTAGCGTACGTGTAGGTATGTACGGCAGGACCAAATCAGAGAGATAGGTAGGAGCAAGCCCATGTAATGCTTTGGCGGTTAGCAGTAAAACCTTGAAATCAGCCCTTGTTTATGTCGCCCATTCATTGTCAGTTAGGGACACAGTTGTGCCTTGGGACCCAAAAGCATAATCAGTGCTCTAACTCCCCCTGCGCTGGTCTGAAACAATGAAGTAGTGACTCAGGGTACCGTACTTAACAGCAAATGATCTCTAAGTCCCACAGCATGTTTGCAAAACTATTAGTTGAGCAACCGCTGTGAAGGCGACGAGAAAAAGAGGGGAGCAATGCCAACAGCTATGTGTCAATGCCCTTACCTGTGATAATTAAAAACCCAATTGTCATACTTGAGTAAAATGAAAATAGAAAATGACTCGAGAAAAAGTAAAAGTCAATGAGGAAACCTTTACTTGAGTAAAAGTATAAATGTATTTGAATTAAAATATACTTAAGTATCAAATGAAAAATGTAAATGCTAAAATATACTTAAGTATGAAAACCATTTTACATTTCTTATATTAAGCAAATCAGACAGCACCATTTTCTTTCTTTTTTTATTGAAGGGCAGCCAGGGACACACTCCAACATTCAGACATAATTTAAAAATGAAGCATGTGTGTTTAGTGAGACTGCCAGATCAGAGGCAGTAGGGATGACCAGGGATATTCTGTTGATAAGTGGGTGAATTTGTCACGTCCTGACCGTAGTTCCTTTTGTATGTCTCTATTTTAGTTTGGTCAGGGTGTGAGCTGGGGTGGGCATTCTATGTTGTTGTTCTATGTTTTTGTATTTCTGTGTGTGGCCTGGTATGGTTCCCAATCAGAGGCAGCTGTTTATCGTTGTCTCTGATTGAGAACCATACTTAGGCAGCCTGTTTTCCCACTATGATTTGTGGGTACTTATTTTCTGTTTAGTGTTTTTGTTGCACCTTACAGAACTGTTTGTTTGTCGGTTTGTTGTTTTTGTTCAATATTCATCTTTATTAAAATTATTATAAATACGTTGCACGCTGCACTTTGGTCCTCTTCTCCTTCTCCCGATGACAATCGTTACAGAATTGGACCATTTTCCTGTCCTGCTCAGCTTTCAAAACGTAACGAGTACTTTTGGGTGTCAAGGAAAATGTTTGGAGTAAGAAGTACAACATTTTCTTAAGGAATATAGTGAAGTAAAAGTAGTCAAAAATATAAATAGTAAAGTAAAGTACGGATACCCCAAAAAATGACTTAAGTAGTACTTTAAAGTATTTTGATGAAAATGTAAAATGTAAATGCTAAAATATACTTAAGTATCAAAAGTAAAAGTAAAAACCATTTTACATTTCTTATATTAAGCAATATTAAGTACTTATAAGTACTTATTACTTAAGTACTTATATATGAAGTACTTTACACCAGTGGCCACTGGACGTATGAGTCATAACAAATTTTAACCATGGGGACATGCAGTGTCATTTAGGAAGATACAGTAGTTTGTTCAATTGTAGATTCATAGTCTAGTTAAACAGTGGACCCCAGGAAGACTAGTGGTCACTAAGGTGTCAACTGTCCAGCAGCCTGAAAAGGAGTACTGGTATTCTGTGTGGAAAAAAACAAGCAATGAAATATGGTTGACCCATTCCATTACTAGTTTACCACTGATTGATTTCTCTGACAAGGCTAAACGGTGCCAACTGCAACCCGCAACTAAATGATGAAGGAAGTATAGGCAGCCGGAGATCCAACATGTGACAGTATCACTATTTGGGGGCAAAATTATAGCCTGGAGTAGAGCGTGATTGGTACTTAATGAGCAAATGTCTGAGTGACAATGAGCTTTAGCCCGGGGGGCCACAACTGCATGGGTCGACGCTAGGTCATGAATCAACAAAATAATGAAACACAGTAATTGGTCTCCATCACCATTATTGATTTCCCATAGCCTCACTCTATTTCTTATGCTGACGCTCATTCACAGACATCTGCTCTACACATAAAACAAGCTCATCCACAGACAGCCGCTCTACACATAATTCAAGCTCATCCACAGACAGCCACTTTACACATAAAACAAGCTCATCCACAGACAGCCACTTTACACATAAAACAAGCTCATCCACAGACAGCCGCTCTACACATAACTCAAGCTCATCCACAGACAACCACTTTACACATAAAACAAGCTCATCCACAGACAGCCGCTCTACACATAATTCAAGCTCATCCACAGACAGCCACTTTACACATAAAACAAGCTCATCCACAGACAGCCACTTTACAGATAACTCAAGCTCATCCACAGACAGCCACTTTACACATAAAACAAGCTCATCCACAGACAGCCACTCTACACATAAAACAAGCGGGACGCCGTGCTGCTATGCCTTTCTTAAGTACAGTACAGTACTTTGCCTTTCTTTAGTACAGTACAGTACTTTCCCTTTACTACAGTACTATGTCTTTGTCAGTACAGGATAGAGCTGGGCGATACATCGAATTCCAAATGCCTGTATTGCAAGAATCATTTAACAAAAATTGAGCATTTATATCCGCTTGTTCTCATGTTGTCTTTTTGGTCTCATCTCCTTCGCTCCTTCTGTGCTATGGGAACCTTCACATTTACACCAGAGATCTGTATATAATGACAAGATGCTAACCCAAATACGGGAAGGTAGGCGTCAAGCTTACAATAGGTCCAAAATAAGCCCATGGTAACACATTGGGTTTATTTTGGACATATTTTGGTGAGAGTGAAACCTCTCGCTTCGCCTCTTCCTCTCTATTTACACACACTAAGCCCCTCCCCCTGCCACTCACACAACAAATATGAGAGATCACTTCTTCCTCTCTTACAAGTGGTTTCAACTCGCTATTTGCATTTGAGGTTTGGTCCAACAGAATCGTTCATATGGACACCGAAACACATGGAGACATTATTATACTGTAATAGAGAAGTTAACTTTTCTAAGAGTACCCTTTTTATCAGTGCATTCGGGGAGTATTCAGACCCCTTCCCTTTTTCCACATTTTGTTACGTTACATCCTTAATCTAAAATGGATTACATAATATATATGTCCTCATTAACTTCGTATGGCTGGGGGCAGTATTGAGTAGCTTGGATGAATAAGGTGCCCAGAGTAAACTGCCTGCTACTCAGGCCCAGTTGCTAATATATGCATATCATTAGTAGATTTGGATAGAAAACACTCTGAAGTTTATAAAACTGTTTGAATGATGCCTGTGAGTATAACATAACTCATATGGCAGGCAAAAACCTGAGAAAAAATCCAACCAGGAAGTGGGAAATCTGAGGTTTGTCGTTTTTCAAGTCATTGCCTATCGAATATACAGTGTCTATGGGGTCATATTGTACTTCCTAAGGCTTCCACTAGATGTCAACAGTCTTTAGAACCTTGTTTGATGCTTCTGTGAAGGAGGAGGGAATGAGAGCTGATTGAGTCAGGGCTCTGCCAGAGTGCCATGAGCTGACCACGCACGCTCACGTGAGAGTTAGCTGCGTTCCATCACATTTCTACAGACAAAAGAATTCTCCGGTTGGAACATTATTGAAAATTTATGATAAAAACATCCTAAAGATTGATTCTATACTTCGTTTGACATGTTTCTACGAACTGTAATATGACTTTTCGTCTGAACTTTCGCCTGGACTTTCCCTCACCTTTGAGTTTGGATTGTGTACTAAACACACAAATAAAAAGGAGGTATTTGGACATAAATGATGGACTTTATCGAACAAATCAAAAATTTATTGTAGAACTGGGATTCCTGGGGGTGCATTATGATGAAGATCATCAAAGGTAAGTGAATATTTATCATGCTATTTCTGACTTCTGTTGACTCCACAACATGGCGGATATCTGTTTGGCTAGTTTTGTGGTCGGAGCGCTGTACTCAGATTATTTTTTGAAATCTGACACAGCGGTTGCGTTAAGGAGAAGTTTATCTAAAGTTCCATGCATAACACTTGAATTTTCATCAACATTTATGATGAGTAATTCTGTAAATTGATGTAGCTCTCTGAATAGTAAAAACATTACTGAACATAACGCGCCAATGTAAACTGAGATTTTTGGATATAAATATGAACTTTATCGAACAAAACATACATGTATTGTGTGTCATCTGATGAAGATCATCAAAGGTTAGTGATTAATTTTATCTCTATTTCTGCTTTTTGTGACTCCTCTCTTTGGCTGGAAAAATGGCTGTGTTTTTCTGTGACTAGGTGCAGACCTAACATAATCGTTTGGTGTGCTTTCGTCATAAAGCCTTTTTGAAATCTTACACTGTGGTGGGATTAACAACAAGTTCATCTTTAAAATTGTGTAAAATACTTGTATGTTTGAGGAATTTTAATTATGAGATTTCTGTTGTTTTGAATTTGGCGTCCTGCACTTTCACTGGCTGTTGTCATATCGATCCCGGGATCTAAGCCATAAGAAGTTTTAAGCTACACACAATACCCCATAACAACGAAGTGAAAACAGGTTTTTAGAAATGTTTGCAAATTTATAAAAATAAAAACCAGAAATACCTTATTTACGTAAGTATTCAGACCCCTTCACTTTTTCCACATTTTGTTACGTTACAACCTTATTCTAAAATTGATTACATTATTTGTTTCCTCATCAATCTACACACAATACCCCAAAATGACAATTCAAAAACAGGTTTTTGTTTAAAAAAACTGAAATATCTTATTTACATCAGTATTCAAACACTTTGCTATGAGAATCAAAATTGAGCTCAGGTGCATCCTGTTTCCATTGATTATCCTTGAGATGTTTTAACAACTTGATTGGAGTCCACCTGTGGTAAATTCAATTGATTGGACATGATTTGGAAAAGGCACACACCTGTCTATATAAGGTCCCATAGTTGACAGTGCATGTCAGAGTAAAAATCAAGCCATGAGGTCGAAGGAATTGTTTGTAGAGATCCAGAGACAGGATTGTGTCGAGGCACAGATCTGGTGAAGGGTAACAAAACATTTTTACAGCATTGAAGGTCCCGAAGAACACAGTGGCCTCCATCATTCTTAAATGGAAGAAGGTTGGAACCACCAAGACTCTTCCTAGAGCTGGCCACCCGGCCAAACTGAGCAATCGGGGGAGAAGGGCCTTGGTCAGGGAGGTGACCAAGAGCCTGATGGTCACTTTGACAGAGCTCCAGAGTTCCTCTGTGGAGATGGGAGAAACTTCCAAAACTCACAGACCATGAGAAACAAGACTCTCTGGTCTGATGAAACCAAGATTGAACCCTTTGGCATGAATGCCTAGCATCACGTATCTGGAGGGAGCCTGGCACCATTCCTACAGAGAAGCATGGTGGTGGCAGCATCATGCTGTAGGGATGTTTTTCAGCGGCAGGGACTGGGAAACTAGTCAGAATTGAGGAAAAGATTAATGGAACAAAGTACAGAGAGATCCTTGATGAAAACCTGCTCCAGAGATCTCAGGACCTCAGACTGGGGCGAAAGTTCACCTTCCAACAGGACAACAACCCTAAGCACACATCCAAGACAACGCAGGAGTGGCTTCGGGACATGTCTCTGAATGTCCTTGAGTGACCCAGACAGAGCTCTGGCTTGAACCCATTTGAAGATCTCTGGAGAGACCTGGAAATAGCTGTGCAGTGACGCTCCCCATCCAACCTCACAGAGATTGAGAGGATCTGCAGAGAAGAATGGGAGAAACTTTCCAAATATAGGTGTGCCCAGCTTGTCGTGTCATACCCAAGTAGACTCAAGGCTGTAATTGCTGCAGTGATTACAGCTGATTAAAGGTTCTGAATACTTATGTGACTGTAATATTTCAATTTAATTTTTTAAATAAATTAGAATTAAATTAAAAATGTCTAAACTTGCTTTTGCTTTGTCATTATGGGGTATTGAGCGTATATGAGGAAAAAAACAATTGAATCCATTTTAGAATAAGGCTGAATACTTTCTGTATGCACTATATATCTCAACTGCTCAAATTGCATGCAGAGCAGACACTACAAAAACAGGAGTATCAATGAACAGGAAAATGTGTGCTCAGTTTGTCGAACACGGTATTGGGATACCACGAACCGCTAGCAGCAGTTTAGCCAAAGACCGTTATACTAGCTGTCTAGTCTGTGTTTTATAAATGTGTAATAAGCATAAAACATAATTATATAAGGAATTGGCAACTCGTTCTCATTCTGAGAAATAAGGTAAGCCACTTGATTTCAAAATCTGAACAAAGTGTATAGGCTAGCATGCTGTTTGAGACCTGTGTTCATTTTCGATAATGCCTACAGGAAGTGAATATGCACTATGCATGGTTCTGGTTAAATTTGAAACAAAAAAATACTTTTCATAGACAGACTTGAAAGCCAGATCAGTGATTTTGAATAAATCACCCGTGGGTCTTATAGTTGTGGAAGGCTTATACGTATTTAGCCAAGGTATAATTTCACAAGCCCTGAATTCATTACATCATATCTGACTGTTTGAAATGCATTGTATTTGAACTTTAATTGTACAACAACGCTTATATTGAGAAAACATTCAAGAAATCTAGGTTTATATTGTGAATCGGCCAAAAGTTTTCAAAAATCGAGACATGATTTTTAGGCCTTATCGCCCAGCCATATGAGAACAGATGCATCATGTTAGAACACACGATGCTCAAGCATAACTGTCCTAATATGGACACCGCACTAAAAAGAGAGACACAGCAGAAAACCCACTGAATTAGCCCCACTCATAACCTCTTAAAGCCCTGTCTCTTATAATGCCAACACAGCTATTCTCAGACAACCCCACAAATCAGAATCTCTGGTTACAATATGGCAAAAAGCTCAGTCTTATTCGTCTCTTATAGGGGCCAGCACTTCACAGGTCCTTGGTCGAGAGGCCTCCTCTTCTGGCATCACTTTACAATGGAGAAAAAGGAAACAGCTTGGCAGAAATAGGTTGCATGCGTGCATGGTGTCTAAGGCCTCTCACACTTGACTCCGGCTCTCCTTGCTCCATCTTATCAAATCCTTCATTAGCATTCCAGTGCCGGAGCTCTCTCTCCATAAACGCAGCCGGTAATTCACAGGGAGCCTCCCGCTGAGGCCTCTTCCTCCCCTGCGATTATCAGATTCTTCATGCTTGTGTGGACCTAGGGAGCTCCATGCCTGCAGCCTACTGCCTGCAGCCACACTGGCAGACTAACTGCTCTGATTCCACCTCCATCTCCATTCACTTATCTTATCAATCATCTGTCTATCAATCTGTCGTCATCAGGAACAACTGTGCATCAGAATGTATTGGGAGAACAACTGGGACCATATTGAGATGTTTAGCTGGTGTAACAGACCAGACTGTGTGCTGTGCTTCTTGGGTCCCTCTGCATGGCCTTCTCATGAGGTGACATGTGATACACTCAACAGTACATAAAGGTCATGTATGGATCATTAACAGGCTTTGAAAGGGACACTAAATGACTGTAGAAAACTGAGAACCTGCTGATATAGGAGGGCATTAGACTGTGTCTGCATCCCAAATTGAATTGCATCCTATTCCCTATATAGTGCACTAGTTTGGACTAGATGCCTACATAAGCAATATGGCACTGTTTGAGACTCAGCCAATATGAGCAATACATTCTCAGGTCTAAAGCTAGATCTTTTTGAAAATACAACATCAAAATAATATTTCTGAGTAGGGCAGACAATAAACACTACTGTGTGATTTAGCTAGTTTGTTGTGTTGGAGATTAGATCCTGGACTAGATTAAAGAGAGCTGTTGATGAATTGTTATATAGAAAGAGTAAGTTGAACTCAGTGATACCGTCGGTTTCTTCATTCCTCCGTATATCCTTGGAAGCCATATAATCTTGGAATGTATACTTTACTGTGTGATATGTATATGTTATCTATTAGATTTTCACAACAGTGTGCATTCCTTTAATTGACAGTACAAAATTGTGTAGATGTGAACTGCGCTTCCATCATCTGTTGACCATAATAGTGACAGAAATATAACAATTTCCCTTATATTGATATACATCAATTAAGTCCCTGTGTCTTATGACAGTTATTTATGAATTACGAGTTGACATGGTTAATTAAAACTACTGAGCGAGTGTAACCATGTTTTAAGTAAGACTACTGACAGAGTGTAACCATGTTTTAAGTAAGACTACTGAGAGAGTCTAACCATGTTTTATTTAAGTCTACTGAGAGAGTCTAACCATGTTTTAACTAAGGCTACTGAGAGAGTGTAACCATGTTTTAAGTAAGACTACTGACAGAGTGTAACCATGTTTTAAGTAAGACTACTGAGAGAGTCTAACCATGTTTTATTTAAGTCTACTGAGAGAGTCTAACCATGTTTTAACTAAGGCTACTGAGAGTGTAACCATGTTTTAATTGTCAGACCCTGATCTGTTTCACCTGTCTTGTGCTTGTCTCTACCCCCCACCAGGTGTCACCCATTTTCCCCATTATCCCCTGTGTGTTTATACCTGTTTCTGTTTGTCTGCCTACCAGTATGTCTACCAGCATGTTTTCTCCTGTTTCTCGTTAGTTCCTGCTTTCTAGTTCTCCTGGGTTTTTAACTATTCTCCAGCGCAATAATCCCCTTATCAACTGGACTGCTGCTACTATCATTGGCTGGAGCCCGTTCTGCCATGCCCATTGCCTGAAGTCGGCGCAGCCTGCCTGGGACGTCTTCCTGTAGGCTCGGAACAAGCCTCTGACCTCTCCTTTTCACGATCGGCTCAAGAACACGTCTGACAGGTCCTCCAGCATTTCCTGGACAACCAGCTTTTTGTCAAAGCGAATTCCATCAATCTGTCATCTCCTTCCTAGGAAACATCATTGCTGCTGGGAATGTGCAGATTGATCCCGGAAAGGTGAGAGCGGTGGTGGATTGGCCCCAACCCATGTCCAGAGTGCTTTGCCCATTTCTATTGCCTTTTTATCCGGGGGTTCAGCACTTTGGTTTCCACCCTGTCAGCACTCACCTCTCCCAAGGTCCTGTTCATGTGGTCCCCAGCTGCTGACTGGGTGTTCCTGGACCTTAAGCCCCGCTTTACCACAGTTCCCATATTGATCCATCTGGACCCCTCCTATCAGGTCGTGGTGGAGGTAGACCCGTCGGATGTCGGGGGGAGGCCCGGCTAACCGGATGTTTGTCCCAGACGCTGCCTACTCCCCGGTCCTGGAATGGGCTCATTCCTCCAGGCTTGCCTGTCACCCTGGCTCCCGTCGGAACCTGGCCTTTGTGCGACAATGCTTTTGGTAGCCCACTATGGTCCCTGACGTTTCCGCGTTTGTCGCTGCCTGCACTGTCTGTGCTCAGAAAAAGACTCCTCAGCAAGCTCCGGCTGGCCTCCTTCAACCTCTTCCCGTCCCTCACTGTCTCTGGTAACATAAATCCCTGGTCTCCCTTTTTCTGATGGCAACACCACTATCTTCATGATGGTGGACAGGTTTTCTAAAGCCGCCCATTTCATTTCCCTCCCCAAGCTATCTTCTACCAAGGAGACGGCCCAGATCATGGTGCATCTTCCGGATGTTGGACTTCCGTTGGACATGGTCTCCAACCGTGGTCCTCAGTTTTCATCCCGGTTCTTTCATCCCGGTTCATTGGGTCATTGGCCAGCCTGCCCTACAGGTTTCATCCCCAATCCAACAGCCAGTCGGAGCGTGCCAATCTGGACCTGGAGACGACTCTTTGGTGCCTCGTCTCGGCCAACCCCACCACCTGGAGCCAGCAACTCTTGTGGGTGGAGTACACCCGGAACACCCTTCCCTGCTCGGCCACTGGGCTCTCACCCTTCGTGTGCTCCGTTGGGTTATCAGCCCCCCTCTCTTCCCGGAGGAAGAGGTCAACATACCCTCGCCCAGATTTTTTTTGTCCGCTGTCAGTTTACCTGGAAGAGAGCTCGGTCTGCTCTTCTCAAAACCACCTCCAGGTACCGTCAACATGCGGAACGCCTTCGGAACCCGGCTCCCCACTATCGTCTTGGACAGAGGGAATTTGCTGTCCACTCGGGATCTGCCCCTCCGGGTAGAGTCCCGCAAACTTTCCCACCATTTTATCGGCCCTTTCTCCATCTCCAAGATCCTTAGCCCTTCTGCTGTTTGTCTTCTGTTGCCCCTCACCCTCCGTATACATCCCACATTTTATGTATCAAGGATTAAACCTCTGCCTCATAGCCTCATAGTCTCCTTTTTCCAGGCCCACCCCTTCCCCTGTCTCATCAACGACTATCCGGCATATACGGTGAGGCATGTATGAGGTGATGAGGTGATGTATCTCCTGAGTGTTCAACCTTGGGGCAGGGGATCCCAGTACCTGGTTGACTGGGAGGGTTAAGGTCCAGAGGAGAAGTGCTGCGTCCCTGCTAGGAACATCCTGGACTCAGCCCTCATCTCTGAATTCCAACGCCGGGAGGAGGGGGTGGTAACTGTCACACTCTGATCTGTACTTGTCTCCACCCCCTCCAGGTGTCGCCCATTTTTCCCATTATTCCCTGTGCATTTATACCTGTGTTTTCTGTTTGTCTGTTGCTAGATTGTCTTGTCTCGTCAAGTCTACCAGTGTTTTTTCCCGTACTCCTGTTTCTCGTTAGTTCCTGTTTTCTAGTTCTCCCGGTTTTTGACCATTTTGCCTTCCCTGACCCAGAGCCTGCCTGCCTTTTCGAACTGCCTGCATCTGGGTATTATCCTGAGGTCTGATAATAATTCAATCTACTGAAAGAGGGTAACAACATTTTAATGAAGTCTACTGAAAGAAGGTAACCGTGTTTTAATGAAGTTTACTGAGAGAGTGGGACCCTGTTATCGAAAGTGATAATAACAAGGTATTCAAACACGCATAAAAAGTGCATAACAATTATTTGTAGTACCTAACATGTAGTATCTAATGTGTTATCTGACAAATAAAAAAATAACACCCTTTTCTGTTACTTCTCATCTCTCATCCTATAGTTAACCAATAAAACACTAGGGGTGTGGTATTTGGCCAATATAACGCAGCTCAGGGCTCTTCAAATAGCCTGGATACAGCCATTAGCCGTGGTATATTGGACATATACCACAAACCCCCAAGGTGCCATATTGCTGTTATAAACTGGTTACCAACGTAATTAGAACAGTAAAAATAAATGTTTTGTCATGCCAGTGGTATACGGTCAGATATACCACGGCTTTTAGCCAATCAGCATTCAGGGCTCGAACCACCTGGCTTACAATAAACATTTAGACATTCGTAGTGTATGTCTGAGTTTGATTGCAAATAGGACATAAATCCCTGCCTGCATCACATGCATCAAACTCATTTAGTAACATACTGTACAGTACAAGCAGTGTTAAACTGTGGATATCAGTGAGTTAAGCATCCATGGAAATCCCATGATGTGAATTATCAAGGTTATCTGTAACAATGATTTAATGAGACATGTTCTGCACCAGAGGCTCTGTATGCAGCCTTTGCTTGTCAAGTTGCAGGCAGAACAGTGATAGTTCACTCCAAGATGGCATTCCATCACACACTAAAAACTATGCTATGCTACTCACAGTCTTCAATCAGGTCATATGCCATCAACATCTGAATGTTCAGTCCTGTGTCTCTCAATCCAACATTGCGTTGGACAGACAGAATGAAAAACAGCAACCATACAAGTATATTAACATATGAGTGTACTCAACAGTATAAGAATGGAATCGCGTCCCAAAAAATGTTTTCTAGTGACGACAAGCTCTTTGACAAGCTCCACCTTTTAAAGTAAACCACCAGTTAACTTCCATGCCCCGATTTCCTTGAGCTCGACGGTAAATGTAATCGCTTGTGTGCACACAGAGAAAGATAAGCACCCGATACATCAAATTACTTTTAGGAATTTCACCGTTTTTAATTAGATTCTATGGATAAAACAATTTGTTATCTCCCTAGTCAGGGTGTTTGTGTCTCTGGGCGATGGCAGACTGATCTAATTTGTCGGAGAAGAACACTGTGGCAAGTCAGCGACATCCTTCAGTCTTTGTTACTCAGTGATTGAGCTCTCCTTGAAAAATAGACCTGTAGGCCTATGACAGGATTCCTGCACAGTGGAGGAAAAAAGAGAACTAACTTGTATTATGCTCAGACTATTGTTCTGCTATTTCCAAAGAAAATATTGGGTTTTAGCTTGACAGAAAGATCAAATATTGTCTAACTTTAGAAACCCCAAAAAGGTTCCAATAAAAGTTGAAACACCTACACTGTAGTAACTGATGCCTGAGTCTCCAAAAACATTTCCTTTTTATCCCCGATATAGTTCTCACTGCAAACTAGCACAGAGTACTGTAGTAATACTTGGTTTGGAACTAATTATTTTTCATTTTATGACACTATTATGGGGGCCTAGCTGTCACATCCTATTTGGTGTGCAAGAGATGGCTCAAGCCCCTGAAATGTTCACAGCTTAAGGCTTTCTATTTCGTTAATTTGTGGAAAAATCTACAGATGGACTCCGTCCAAGCTCAAAATGAATTCCTTTGAAAAGGCACTATTGATCTCCTTCTTTGTTCCCTCCTTTAATGGCACTTCTCTTTAATGGCACTTCCCTTTAATAGCACTTCCCTTTAAAGGCACTTCCCTTTCACTGGCTCTACCCATGCTTGCTTCTGGGGACTGGGGGGGTGAAATGGGATAAGACCAAGTGTCCTTGGTTCAGCCTGGAGACTACAGTGCATACACACATTCACGTACTGCATATACACACGCACATACATATATTCATGAAATCGTGCACACACACATTCTCGCACACAGGGTTGCTTAGGCTACTTTCTACACGTAATCCATTGTAGTTACTAGTTGCCTGTCCAAAACTTTAATCAGTTAAGTAACTCTTGAATTACCCAAACTCAGCAACATAATCGGATTACTTTCCCCTTAAGAGGCGACATATGGATTCATCTGATCCATTTAATTTATCATCACTTGTGGTCAGACTCAGTCAGGTGGTACAAACTTAAACTTGCACCTTTTTTCAACGATGAATTGAGTGTAATTGAGAAAACAGAAATGTGTCATAATGTATTTTTTCACAAACATCCTTTCTGACAAACATCCATTTAGAATAACAAAAGTATCTGTGATAAGATTACACTGTTTCTGCTGGTAACATAACTGATTACAGTTACTGTTTAAAAAAAAATCTAATTACATATAATCAGTTACTCCCCAACCCTGCAAGCACACACAATACATTCCCATCCAAACTGAGTTACACACCACACATACAAACATGTTGTTTTCCTGAGATCCTGGAAGCGTGGTTACAGCATGGATGCAGTGGGCCATGAGGTGTGGGTAATGGAGGACACTATGTGTCCCGGGATCATAGCGGATCCTCCATTGTGAGGGCGATGAGACCTGAAGGGCGACAGGGAGACGGGAGGCATTGGGGGAGAGAGCAGCCACAGCCCAACGCTCTGTTAAGCGCCTAATGGGGAAACGGCAGGAATACAGCGAGCGCCTAGGGCCCACTGCACACAGAGAAGAGAGAGAGAGAGAGACACAGGAAGGGGAACCCAAGCAGTGGGTTGGGATGATGGGACGATGCTGTTGCTGGGGTATTTCTGTGTTTGGAAATAAACAACAAATAATTATTTTAGAAGTGCTTCGATTCTTAGACCCACTATTCAGAGCCAGACAAAAGATTTGGCAAAGATTTGGTTCTGTTCTGGCGGTCAACAGCTCACTCCACAGCTCTCATAAACAAAATGGGCTCTAGTATGGACTGAAAATCCACATTGTGCTGTATTTTGCAGCTAGAATTTGGTTTAATCTCAGCCAACTTTGTATTCACTCTTGAGGTATATATATTCTATTCAAATATATTGCATGGGAAAATATTGTTTGATCTTCAAGTCTAGGACCATTAAAAAAGTGTTGTGATTCATGATTTTCATTTTCTTGAGTTTTGGGGGCAGATAGAATTTCAAACTATGCATTGTTCTGGTGATATTAACATATTACAAATGTAATTTGATCAATGTCTGCCCTAGCAACACTACTTGACGTGATTCACTCAAGGAGGTGTTGCTATTTTAATGAGCAACAGCTCCCTCACTCCTCCCAAACATTGTTACCTGAATAACTTTTTAAACAGAAATGTTATTTTTGTCCCTTGAAAAAACACTAAACCGTCTGCAAACGGAGAGCCCTATGTTAATAAGAACATTTAGGTTATATGACTACTGAATTGGTGCATCATTTTGATTTGTTTTTCACATTGTAGGTGCAGTACATGTGTCCGATCTGTGTCATTAGTTTTATATTTGATCTATTTTTGGTATTCAGGTAATTGTGTGTTACATTTTGAATGTTGAGTTCAATTCATGACCAGCCTTCCAAATATATTGGGATTTTGTTCACAAGATGGGAACTCATGAATATTTTAGGCCTCACCTACACCTAGTAGGCTACTAGAGAACAATTGTAATGAATAATTAAAAATGAAGGTGGTGTACCTGAATTATTGAATGGCCGGGTTTTATCATGTTGGTTACGTAATGGCAGAACACAGAACGGTGCGTAACCTGTTTAAATCAGAAGCACTTTCTGTTTACGACTTGCAGTACATTCCTGAATAATGTGTCATGTGTATCCCTTCCACATTTCCAGTTTAAAATCAAAGCTACATTCCATACTCCTGTACAAACTATTCACAACCGCAGAGAAGATAAACAGAGAAGTATGTATGGAGAGTAACAGATAGGACAAGGCTTTATATTGGCTTGAAGGAGTATTCAATTCCCTAGTGAAACAACGCTTTTGTCTACAAAAATAATAGTTTTACATTGCTTTTAGAATCCAACATATGTTCTCCATTGTACTAGTTAGGTAGGGCAGTACAATAACTGACTACACTTTCAGGCGCTTAAAAATGGCTCTTCAGAAGGAAGACCAAGATCTGTCTTATGTCTCCTGTTATCTTTGACTTATTATGAATACAACAACTACAACAATCTCTACCGGTTCCCAATTACTGCTACCTTTGTAAGTTAGAACCTTGACACACACATTTAAGATATTATAACTGCATGGCATACTGTCAAAATCAAATAGAAAGGGACATTTTATTCCATAGAACCACCACTATTATGAGTCTGCTAGGGAAATAACTTGTAAGGCTTTAAACCTGAAAACAAGAATGATATTAACAATGGAACAGAATGATTGTGTTCAACAATGGAGATTGATTTCAGAACATTTTGTAGGTTGATAAGGATTCTGAGCCAGCAGGGTGCATACATTTAGTATAACCTTAACAAGGGATTATTTCCTCAACCTACAGAAATACAGGTATATTCATACGGTGCCTTGAAATTCCCTGTCATCTTTATACAAATTGTATCACAAAGCATTTAAAGCATCAGCTACAGTATACTGTATACACGCACACACACACACACACACACACACACACACACACACACACACACACACACACACACACACACACACACACACACACACACACACACACACACACACACACACACACACACAATATGGCCATGTGGACACCTGCTCAACGTACATCTCATTCCAAAATCATGGGCATTAATATGGAATTGGTCCCCCCTTTGCTGCTAGAACAGTATATATACATTCACACAATGATGCCTTAAACTTCCCCATCGACTTTCTTCTAAGTGTTCCTTCACCAATAGCCACACTGTGAGTTTCGTCCTCTTCACCCCACTGTGAACTCATAGACACTGCTGGGACCTGGATTCATTGAGAGGAGACGAAGGGTAACCATGTTAGGGAGCCAGACAGAGCCCAATACGACTGCAATGCTCTCCACTCAATAAAAAAGCCCTAAATGGATTTTTGTGAGGGAAACTACTTGGGGAGAACTGAACAGATTGCCGGATACACATTCTGCATACGAGTACTGGTGGTACAGCAACACTGGAGGGGTTACTCATCGACAATTACAGCTGAGGGACTCGGAGAGAGATAAGGCTGGTGGGAGCCGATGCATTTCAGCATGATATTGGAGGGAAAAGTGCACATTTTTTCCAAGTGTTTTCCGGCACTGTACACCTTTATTTTCGGACCAGTTCCAGCCCTCTGTCAAGGCAGTATTGCATGGGTGTGTGCAATTCAAATCCATTCATTGTATTTCTTCAGATTCAATACTTTTGAAGGTCACGAATAGTCACCTGTGATTGATCGTTACAAGCATTCAGCACAAGCTTGATGAGCCCCTTTCACCATCTCAGTCCTGAGCCTATTGGACAGACTGTTTTAATGTTGACAGTTGACAAATTTAACCCGTTATTAGCATTTGGCCCGGGAAAAATATTTGTCACGCACGTATAATCTTAGTAAAAGGACGAAGGAGAGATGCTAGGATATGTTCTGACTTTGTGTCATTGGAACACAGCCTTTAACAGTGACACTTTATTATGAATCGACAAAACACAAATAACCCGTACATGCAGCATATATAAGCAGTTCCTACGAGCGTTATGTCTTGACATAACCATTAATGAAATGATTATATACTGCTTAAGAATGTGGTATGTTTGGGATATGACTGAGTGTGTTTTGAAGTCATTACATAGCCTTAAAATACATGATTACCCTTGAAATAAAGTGTTACCATTCCATCAACAAGGCAAACAATGCGTGCCACATAGAGAACGCTGCTCCTTCAAACTAGCATACTGCACAAGCCACTGCAGTCAGGAGTCAGGTGGATGAAGTCATTATAGCAGATCTATATGTATTTCATGGAACGTTTATTTTCCCAAAGAATATTGGCGATAACACTTTAGATGAAGTTCTCCCTATTACCATGCTAACTACATTAGTGAATTAATGTATGGCGGAATTCTTGTTAGCTTAACATAGCTGTTTTTCTAAAAATGTACTCATTAAAATAGTTAATGATATGTGTCTGAAATGGGGAATTGAATTTGAATGATTTGAATATTCATCTTTGCTAAATCCATTAAAGAAAAGTCCAACTGAAACATTTTCTCAGACTTGTCTCCTTTTTTCTCATGGTTAGCCTACTGTCTGCAAAGGTTGTTACATTGTAACTACACAGTATTTATAAAGTAATACCTACGGGGTCTCGCTACATTACATTGCCTGATCCTGAGTAGGTACAATATAATTACAAGTGTGTCCTTTGTAACAACATATCAAAACCATATCAACCCTGGGACTTCCTGGGTTTGTGCGTAGTTACATGTAACAAGGTCATATTTTGGTTTTAGCTGTTATTAACATGGTATTTCACAGGTGACTTTCAAATGTGAAATTACAAAACATTAGTCACATGACAATTTGTGAAAACATTAGTAATTACACATGTGGAATAACCTTCAGCAAGTGGATGTGTAATTACACAGTCCTTGTTCCAATTGTGTAATACCTGATACAGCTAAATCCAATTGCCATGTAATTACATAGCAATACCTAGAGTATGTAACTACTCTGTAACTGCTAACTGTTACTACCGTCATTACAGCAGCTAGCCTAGCAGTTAAGAGCGTTGGGCCAGTAGCCGAAAGGTTGCTGATTTGAATCCCTGAGCCGACTAAGTAAAAAATCTGTTGATGTGCCCTTGAGCCAGGTGCTTAACCCTAATTGCTCCTGTAAGTCTCTCTGGATAAGAGCGTCTGCTAAATTACTAAAATGTCAATGTAAAAATTTAAATGACTGTGTAGTTACATAGTAATAGGGACAACAATGTAAAGTGTTACCCTATTGAGTATAGCAGAGTTGGGTGCACGCAGGTAGTCACACTTTCCCACTCCTCTCAGAGAGTATGAGATAGAACATCTAATACCCAGTGAAGGCTGCAATTGCACTCCAGCTACTTTGTTTATACTGTGTCATCTGGCAGGGTAGGATGTAATCACTCCAGACCAGAAGGATAGCCTTGCGAGATGAGCCGTCTTACAATTCAAAGGGACTGCAATGGGTTAGGCAGTGGCAGCACATGTGCTAGCTGTACAGTCATCGAGATGCGTGCAGAAAAAAATAACAGAGCTGTTTTTGGATGAGCTTTGATTAAAAGTCTCTCTCTTTTCTCTGTGCGTTTCGCGTGGGGAAATGTGTGGCTTGGCACCGGTATTGAAGTCTCACTTGGACACATGGCCGAGGAAAGGGCTTGCAGGTGTTGATTAACCGTCAGGTTCACTTTGGGAGGTAAGATGCCGTGTGAATGGGGCATTCTTGGGTTTTCAAGGGCACAGTATGTGGATCTGAGAGACTGCCAATGGTTCCCCTCACGACTCCTATAAACTCTGTCAGAGCTGAAAACACACCTGCAGAGTTCTGAGGGAACAGTTCATTATCGAAAATAAGAAGAAAGTGATATCTTAGATTATTAGATCACAGAAATTGGCACTTCTGATGTTGACAGAAAATAACTAAATGTGAGTCTGGTGATTTAATTGAATTTCCTTTTATGGTGCACATTTTAAATACAAGGGCAGATTTATAATATTTAGCAGTGACTGTATAAATCAGTACACAAAAAGGACTAAGTAATTATCAAATTAAAGATAATAGCTGTATTATCAGATTAGGGGTGGATAATCAAGTAACCCAGGCATCAATAATGCCCAATCAGAACATACTGTGATGCAGGAACAATGCAGATTAACAGAACATTATGAATGCAAAGACAAGAAATTAGAAAGATTTGTTGTAATATGTCCTTTGTTAGTGGTATGATATGCCAGTGTTTGTTATTTGATTATAGGTTTAATTCCTAACCCATTTTATATATAAAAAAAGCTAGGCAAGTATTCTCTACCCTGCTACTGGAGTATCCAAAAGTAGAAGGAATTAATTCAAAGTTAATAATTGATGACAAAATCCATATTTCTGTGACTTCCAAAGTGACTCACATATGGGCAAGTGCCTTCAGAAAGTATTCACACCCCTTTTTCCACATTCTGCTGTGTTACTGACAGAATTTACAATTGATTATATAACTATTGTTTTTGTCATACCCCATAATGTCAAGGTGGAATTATGTTTTTCAAAATGTTTACAAATGAATACAAAATGAAAAGCTGATATGTCTTGAGTCAATAAGTATTCAATCCCTTTGTTATGCCAAGCTTAAATAAGTTCATGATTCAACATTTGCTTAACAAGGCACATAATAAGTAGCATGGATTCACTCTGTGTGCAATAATAGTGTTTAACATGGTTTTTGAATAACTACTTCATCTCTGTACCCCACATATACAATTATCTGTAAAGTCCCTCAGTCGTGCAGTGAATTTCAAACACAGATTCAACCACAAAGACCAGGGGTAGTTTCAAATGCCTTGCAAAGAATGGCACCTATTGGTATATGGGTAAAAAAAACACACAAAAACAGCAATTGCTTGTCATCAGCAAGGACTAGGTATTTTTTTAGGGGGGATAAAAATACATGAAATAGAACTAGAAGGCAAGACTGAAAAATGGCTGTCTAGCAATGATCAACAACCAACTTGACAGAGCAAGAATATTTATTTTAATTTTTTTAATTTTTACATTCTTGTCCAGAAAGAGAGACTTACATCTGTAACCGCTGACAAAAGTGATTTTAACATGTATTGACTCAGGGGGTTGAATATTTATCTAATCAAGATGTATTAGTGTTACATTTTGTGTAGATCTTTGGCAGAAAATTACAATTAAATACAATTGAATCCCACTTTTTAACAACAAAATGTGTAAAAGGTAAAGGGGTGTGAATACTTTCTGAAGGCACTGTGTAACATGATTTAGTACATCACACACTGATTCTACACTCACCTCGGAAGCCTGCGAGACACACTGGGACTTGGGCCCACTGTCATTGACAATGTGTTAAAACAACACACAAGTACTTGTGGCATGGTTGCTTAGCAACACAAGCCACTTGGTTATTTCTTGAATAAAAGAAAGTATGTGTGTGTGTGGGACAGAGTGTGTGTGTGTGTGTGTGTGTGTGTGTGTGTGTGTGTGTGTGTGTGTGTGTGTGTGTGTGTGTGTGTGTGTGTGTGTGTGTGTGTGTGTGTGTGTGTGTGTGTGTGTGTGTGTGTGTGTGTGTCATTCAGAAAAGTCTATTATTTATGCAAATGACAGCGGATTGTCCTATGTTGGCAGGCCCATAGAAATAGGAATTAGAATACTAATTTAATAGGATCTCTTATGGGCAGGCCTTTCTCTCTCCTGAGGACGTCTTAAAGGCCATGAGATAGGAAATCTCTGGTCCTTATTAACATGGCGAGATGAGGGGTTGACAGTGCTCAAGGCCAGATTGAGGGAAGCTATAAGGGCACTTTGACAAGCTGTGAATTACTACAACAGGCTTGTTTATGAACACCATGGAGATTTCATTACCGTGGTCATCCTTTCAGTCCAATATCGAATATTGAACAGCTGAGCTCCAGTGTGTGGCAGTGTGTGTGTCTCTGTGTGTATGTGTGTGTGTGGTGTGTGCGTGTGTGTGTGTGCGTGTAACCGATGTGAAATGGCTAGCTAGTTAGTGGTGGTGCGCGCTAATAGCGCTTCAATCGGTGACGTCACTCACTCTGAGACCTTGAAGTAGTTGTTCCCCTTGCTCTGCAAGGGCCACGGCTTTTGTGGAGCGATTGGTAACGATGCTTCGAGGGTGGCTGTTGTCGATGTGTGCAGAATGTCCCTGGTTCGAGCCCAGGTAGGGGTGAGGAGAGGGACGGAAGCAATACTTCTACATGCGCGTGTGTGTGTGTGGATTCTGTGTGTTAGTGAAAGAGAAGAGAGTGTATGTTTGTTTTTTAGTGTTAAATCTAGAAGAAAATAAGTGTGAAGGCAGCCGTGGAAATAAGCAGTTGCCTCTCTGCCTGTATGTCACTGCAGCGAATGGAAGGGCAGCCAGGCAACATTAGATCAACTTCAGTATTCAACATTTGTCCAGGTCGCCAGGACATCGGTAGAATCCTTCAATACCGTCCACTAGGGGCAAACGTGAGCACCTATTATCATCTAGTAGGTAGATGCCTTCAATACCGTCCACTAGGGGCAACGTGAGGACCTATTACCATCTAGTAGGTAGATGCCTTCAATACCGTCCACTAGGGGCAACGTGAGGACCTATTACCATCTAGTAGGGAGATGCCTTCAATACCGTCCACTAGGGGCAACGTGAGGACCTATTACCATCTAGTAGGGAGATGTCTTCAATACTGTCCACTAGGGGCAACGTGAGCACCTATTATCATCTAGTAGGGAGATGTCTTCAATACCGTCCACTAGGGGCAACGTGAGCACCTATTATCATCTAGTAGGGAGATGTCTTCAATACTGTCCACTAGGGGCAACATGAGCACCTATTACCATCTAGTAGGGAGATGCCTTCAATACCGTCCACTAGGGGCAACGTGAGGACCTATTATCATCTAGTAGGTAGATGCCTTCAATACCGTCCACTAGGGGCAACGTGAGGACCTATTACCATCTAGTAGGGAGATGTCTTCAATACTGTCCACTAGGGGCAACGTGAGAACCTATTATCATCTAGTAGGGAGAGGTCTTCAATACTGTCCACTAGGGGCAACATGAGCACCAATTACCATCTAGTAGGCTGGCAGCTTGCCAAATGAATGCTCCGGCTCTGAGAAGCGCGGGTACATTCCCAGTGCTAGGCATTAATTGTTTTGTTTTTCTGTTTTAACCCTATTCCTAACCTTAAACCATACCTTAACCAGTCAAAATTAATCCCTAAACTCAACCCCCTGGAAAAACATGACAAAAATACTAAAGTCAGACTGTGATATCTTGTAGTGGAAGGGATGATAATCCTTCTCTAATACAAAGAAAGAAAGAAAGTTGCACACTCTATATACACAGTGTACAAAACCATAGGAACTGCTCTTTCCATGCAATAGACTGACCAGGTGAATCCAGATGAAAGCTATGATCCCTTATTGATGTCACTTGTTATATCCACTTCAATCTGTGTAGCTCAAGGGGAGAAGACAGGTTATAGAAGGATTTTAAGCCTTGAGACAATTGCGACATGGATTGTGTGTGTGTGCCATTCAGAGGATCAATGGGCAAGACAAAAGATTGAAGTTCCTTTGAAGGTGGTATGGTAGTAGGTGCCAGGCACAACGGTTTGTGTCAAGAACTACAATGCTGCTGTTTTTTTCACACTCAACAGTTTCCCATGTGGAACAAGTCCATGCCCCAACAAATTGAGGCTGTTCTGAGTGCAAAAGGGGGTGGGGGTGCATCTCAATAGTAGGAAGGTTTTCTTAATGTTTTGTACACCCAGTGTAGACTATATGTTCCCATGATATTGTTAACATGTAATTTTTCTTGGTGGTGACAAACATTTCCATCCCATGTCCTAAAATATAGGTCATCACATCCAACCCTCCCCCTCCTGGTAATCCTGGCCCCAACTTCAATCCAACTGACATCATTGAGGAAAATAACTCTCAGGCTCCTTGGCTAATCCCCGGTCATACCGAGTTTCAAATTCAATCTCAGTTTTCTCATTACAGGTTTGGGGGAGATACTGAGATTCCATATTGGTCCAGAGATAGTTGGCCCTGCTAATCTGATCATTGGCCAGGGACACTTGACGAAGATCCTGTATCCACGGCGGAAGGCTTGATACCGACAAGGCAGAGAGGGAGGGATTGATACTGACAGGGCAGAGAGGGAGGGATTGATACTGACAGGGCAGAGAGGGAGGGATTGATACTGACAGGGAAGAGAGGGAGGGATTGATACTAACAGGGCAGAGAGGGAGGGATTGATACTAACAGGGCAGTGAGGAGGGATTGATACTAACAAGGCAGAGAGGGAGGGATTGATACTAACAGGGCAGTGAGGCAGGGATTGATACTGACAGGGCAGAGAGGGAGGTATTGATACCGACAGGGCAGAGAGGGAGGTATTGATACCGACAAAGCAGAGAGGGTATGATTGATGCCGACAGGGCAGAAAGGGTATGATTGATACCGACAGGGCACAGAGGGTATAATTGATACCGACAGGGCAGAGAGGGATGTATTGATTCCGACAGGGCAGAGAGGGTGGAATTAATACCAACAGGGCAGAGAGGGTATGATTGATACCAACAGGGCAGAGAGGGTATAGTTCATACCGACAGGGCAGAGAGGGTATAATTGATACCAACAGGGCAGAGAGGGAGGAATTAATACCAACAGGGCAGAGAGGGTATGATTGAAACCCGACAGGGCAGAGAGGGTATGATTGATCACGACAGGGTACAGAGGGTATAATTGATACCAACAGGGCAGAGAGGGAGGTATTAATACCAACAGGGCAGAGAGGGTATGATTGAAACCTGACAGGGCAGAGAGGGTATGATTGATCACGACAGGGTACAGAGGGTATAATTGATACCAACAGGGCAGAGAGGGAGGTATTAATACCAACAGGGCAGAGAGGGTATGATTGAAACCCGACAGGGCAGAGAGGGTATGATTGATCACGACAGGGTACAGAGGGTATAATTGATACCAACAGGGCAGAGAGGGAGGTATTAATACCAACAGGGCAGAGAGGGTATGATTGAAACCCGACAGGGCAGAGAGGGTATGATTGATCACGACAGGGTAGAGAGGGTATAATTGATACCAACAGGGCAGAGAGGGAGGTATTAATACCAACAGGGCAGAGAGGGTATGATTGAAACCCGACAGGGCAGAAAGGGTATGATTGATCACGACAGGGTACAGAGGGTATAATTGATACCAACAGGGCAGAGAGGGATGTATTAATACCAACAGGGCAGAGAGGGTATGATTGAAACCCGACAGGGCAGAGAGGGTATGATTGATCACGACAGGGTACAGAGGGTATAATTGATGCCAACAGGGCAGAGAGGGAGGTATTACTACCAACAGGGCAGAGAGGATAGGATTGAAACCCGACAGGGCAGAGAGGGTATGATTGATCACGACAGGGTAGAGAGGGTATAATTGATACCAACAGGGCAGAGAGGGAGGTATTAATACCAACAGGGCAGAGAGGGTATGATTGAAACCTGACAGGGCAGAAAGGGTATGATTGATCACGACAGGGTACAGAGGGTATAATTGATACCAACAGGGCAGAGAGGGAGGTATTAATACCAACAGGGCAGAGAGGGTATGATTGAAACCCGACAGGGCAGAGAGGGTATGATTGATCACGACAGGGTACAGAGGGTATAATTGATACCAACAGGGCAGAGAGGGAGGTATTAATACCAACAGGGCAGAGAGGATATGATTGAAACCCGACAGGGCAGAGAGGGTATGATTGATCACGACAGGGTAGAGAGGGTATAATTGATACCAACAGGGCAGAGAGGGTGGTATTAATACCAACAGGGCAGAGAGGGTATGATTGAAACCTGACAGGGCAGAAAGGGTATGATTGATCACGACAGGGTACAGAGGGTATAATTGATACCAACAGGGCAGAGAGGGAGGTATTAATACCAACAGGGCAGAGAGGGTATGATTGAAACCCGACAGGGCAGAGAGGATATGATTGATCACGACAGGGTACAGAGGGTATAATTGATACCAACAGGGCAGTGAGGGAGGTATTAATACCGACAGGGCAGAGAAGGTATGATTGATACCGACAGGGCAGAGAGGGTATGATTGATACCGACAGGGCAGAGAGGGAGGTATTGATACCGACAGGGCAGAGAGGGAGGTATTGATACCGACAGGCAGAGAGGGAGGTATTGATACCGACAGGGCAGAGAGGGAGGTAGTGATACTGACAGGGCAGAGAGGGAGGTATTGATACCGACAGGGCAGAGAGGGTATGATTGATACCGACAGGGCAGAGAGGGAGGTATTGATACCGACAGGGCAGAGAGGGAGGTATTGATACTGATAGGGCAGAGAGGAGGTATTGATACTGACAGGGCAGAGAGGGAGGTATTGATACTGATAGGGCAGAGAGGGAGTATTGATACCGACAGGGCAGAGAGGGAGGTATTGATACCGACAGGGCAGAGAGGGAGGTAGTGATACTGACAGGGCAGAGAGGGAGGTATTGATACCGACAGGGCAGAGAGGGTATGATTGATACAGTCAGGGCGAGAGGGAGGTATTGATACCGACAGGGCAGAGAGGGAGGTATTAATACTGATAGGGCAGAGAGGGAGGTATTGATACCGACAGGGCAGAGAGGGAGGTATTGATACTGATAGGGCAGAGAGGGAGGTATTGATACCGACAGGGCAGAGAGGGAGGTATTGATACCGACAGGGCAGAGAGGGAGGTATTGATACTGACAGGGCAGAGAGGGAGGTATTGATACCGACAGGGCAGGGAGGGAGGTATTGATACCGACAGGGCAGAGAGGGAGGTATTGATACCGACAGGGCAGAGAGGGAGGTATTGATACCGACAGGGCAGAGAGGGAGGTAGTGATACTGACAGGGCAGAGAGGGAGGTATTGATACCGACAGGGCAGAGAGGGAGGTATTGATACCGACAGGGCAGAGAGGGTATGATTGATACCGACAGGGCAGAGAGGGAGGTATTGATACTGATAGGGCAGAGAGGGAGTGCTAAAAGAAATAATAACTTTCAAGGAAGAAGCAGGAGGCTGCAATACAACTGTTTAAAGAGTCTGTCCAAGTAAAGGAGAGAAAATGTAAAGGGGGAGAGGTGGTTTCTCTGGTTCTATGAAGGGAGTGAACTTGAAAAAGGAATGGAATTTGGGGCGGTAGAGGACAGACTAGCATAGCATTCCTACTCCCTTGTGGGCTGAGGTAAGCTACAGTATACAGGACATGGAATATGAAAAACCTGGCTGTAACTGGCCATATAATGTGGGTTTAACCCAGGGCTTTGGCCATGAAGCAAGGACCTCTACTACCAAGATGAATGAATTATATAGCCCTCACCCCCACATAAACAACTCAGACACCTAAACTTACAAACATAATACAGTATGCACAAACACACACACACATTATTTACTATCACTGTATTCTTTAGGGTTTGCCACCCTCTATATTTCCTGACATTTTGATGATGTCCCATCCTTTCTATGTGCTTTCCCCTGACAATAATACTGTGATGGATTACTTCCAGTGAAACAACACTAACTGTTTGGGGAAAATCAGAGCAAATGTGTAACTGCTTTGACAAGAATCTAACTCTTATCTCATATCAGGCTAAAAAGTGCCTCATTGGGGCAAGCAGTTAATCAATACTGTTGAAGCACTGGAAAATGGGACAGGATGTGTCTGAGTCGAAACAGCAGCATTGGAGAATGGACTGCATCCCAAATTGCACCCATTCCCTTTTTAGTGCACTATTTTTTTTACCAGGGCCCATAGGGCTCTGGTCAAAACTAGTACACTAAATAGGGAATAGGGTGAAATTTGGGACGCGGATGGAGTATCCAGCGCATCACCAGCAGCATCTTATCATACTGAACAGCACTCGCAACAGAACAGGAGTCAAAATGAAGCCTTGGCGTACCTCTGACAAGAGACGGTGACTAATGCAATTCTAATTCACGTGGTGCATAGGGAGGGGAGCTGGAGCGAGACGGACTGAGACGAACACATTCCACAGCCAGTGCTATCTATCTGCGATATGTGTTAACTAAACCCACATCCATCCTGTTTATTCCCTGAGTCTGGCCAGCTAAACAACCACATCTGCGTTTCTGAGGATGACAGTTGTGACACATAAATACTGAATGTATCCCAAGGGTTATGGGAATATTGGCCCCGGAATGACCCAATAACAACTTTAGGTAACACTTTATTTGGATAGTCCATCTGTAGAAGCTCTAGCTCTTAACATTTCAACTAACTATCTACTAACCCTCAATCTAACCTTAACCCTTACCCTTGTTCTAAACCTTAAACATATCCGTAACCAGTTGCTTATTAACAGATAGTTTGTTGATAGTATGACTATCTATAGAGCATCTACAGATGAAAAATCCAGACTATCCAAATAAAGTGTGACCCAGCTTGGACTTACACAACTATTTTACTGCTTCAGCACAACAAAACGTCACTCAGACATCCGCTGTTGGTAATAAGATATGGATGGGAGGCACATGCAGCGTTTTAGCATGTTTGGAGAACTGCCCAAATGCACTCGTCTTATCCAGACCTGGATTCATTAGCTGCACTTTATTAAGTTTGGCAGGCTCAAAGGAACACAAATGTAGTACACTCCATATGAAGAGTTTCATTCAAAAGTGATATACAGTATATCATTTTCAGAAATGTTGGTAAATGGGCTTTTATTGTTTAAATAAATAGTGAAAGAGATTGGTGTGCTGTTTCACTATTTAATCATGGCTTGGTGTTGTTCAATGACAGACATGTATTTACTTCAAATCTATCACTTGATGGTTTCATTTCAGAGTGACAAAAAGTCATGTTTTTAATTTAGCTAAATGCTATATACAGGGACTTGCAAAAGTATTATAGATAGTTTTTCCTATTTTGTTGCATTACAACCTATAATTTAAATAGATTTTTATTTGGATTTCATGTAATGGACATACACAAAATAGTCCGAATGGGTGAAGTGAAATAAAAAATCAATCAATTTAAAACAGGAAAGTGGTGCGTGCATATGTATTCCCCCCCTTTGCTATGAAGCCCCTAAATAAGATCTGGTGCAACCAATTACCTTCAGAAGTCACACAATTAGTTAAATAAAGTCCACCTGTGTGCAATCTAAGTGTCACATGATCTGTCACAATCACATTATATATACACTCATTCTGAAAGGCCCCAGAGTCTGCAACACCACTAAGCAAGGGGCACCACCAAGTAAGCGGCACCATGAAGACCAAGGAGCTCTCCAAACAGGTCAGGGACAAAGTTCTGCAGAAGTACAGATCAGGGTTGGGTTATAAAAAAATATCCAAAACTTTGAACATCCCACGGAGCACCATTAAATTCATTATTAAAAATGGAAAGAATATGGCACCACAACAAACCTGCCAAGAGAGGGCCGCCCACCAAAACACATGGACCAGGCAAGGAGGGCATTAATCAGAGAGGCAACAAAGAGACCAAAGATAAACCTGAAGGAGCTGCAAAGCTCCACAGCGGAGATTGGAGTATCTGTCCATAGGACCACTTTAAGCCGTACACTCCACAGAGCTGGGTTTTACGGAGGAGTGGCCAAAAAAAAGCCATTGCTTAAAGAAAAAAAGTAAGCAAAGATGTTTGGTATTCACCAAAAGGCATGTGGGAGACTCCCCAAACATTTGGAAGAAGGTACTCTGGTCAGAAGAGACTTAAATTGAGCTTTTTGGCCATCAAGGAAAATGCCATGCCTGGTGCAAACCCAACAACTCTTATCACCCCGAGAATACCATCCATGGTGTACCATGGTGGTGGCAGCATCATGCTGTGGGGATGTTTTTCATAGGCAGGGACTGGGAAACTGGTCAGAATTGAAGGAATGATGGATGGTGCTAAATACAGGGAAATTCTTGAGGGAAACCTGTTTCAGTCTTCTAGAGATTTGAGACTGGGACGGAGGTTTACCTCCCAGCACGACAATGACCCTAAGCATACTGCTAAAGGAACACTCGAGTGGTTTAAGGGGAAACATTTAAATGTCTTGGAATGGCCTAGTCAACGCCCAGACCTCAATCTAATTCAGTATCTGAGGTATGACTTAAAGATTGCTCTACACCAGTGGAACCCATCCAACTTGAAGGAGCTAGAGCAGTTTTGCCTTGAAGAATGGACAAAAATCCCAGTGGCTAGATGTGCCAAGTGTATAAAGACATAACCCAATAGACTTGCAGCTGTAATTGCTGAAAAAGGTGGCTCTACAAACTATTGACTTTGTTGGGGTGAATAGTTGTGCACGCTCAAGTTTTCAGCTTTTTTGTCTTATTTCTTGTTTGTTTCACAATAGAAAATATTTTGCATCTTCAAAGTGGTAGGCATGTTGTTTAAATCAAATGGTACAACCCCCCCAAAAAATCCATTTTAATTCCAGGTTGTAAGGCAACAAAATAGGAAAAATGCCAAGGGGGTGAATACTTTCGCAAGCCACTGTATATGCCTTACTTTCAGAGAAATAAATAGTACTGCTAGGTTTTACACAGTCACATTGTTTTGTGATAAAGTAACATGAGATTTGTATGTAAAACATTTACATTTGACAATTTGATCATTTAGCAGATGTTCTTATGCATAGTGACTTAGAGTTATTGCTAGGTGAGACACCCACATATCACAGTCAAATAGACAATATATGAACATTCCATTCCAGCTAAACAATGGATATATCGCTTTTAATTACAAGTACATATGAAGGTACTTAAAAGCAATCATTTCTGATAAAAAAACACAAATATGAACGATTTGTGGATATGGCGTTTTGGAAATGAACTCTTCATACAGTCATTGCCAAATGTTTAAAATATCTTCTTCAATTTATTTATCCTGTGTTATGACTAAGCTGTCCGTCGTATAATTGGCCTTTCACTCAGACTCTCCTCCCTCTACCAGCTCAATCTGATGGCCCTCTCCTGCAGAGCTCTGACCCATATAGGCAGTCTTCATAGAAGGGGAAATTAGGCAGAGATCTGATGCACATCAGTAGGACATACGGGCAAATTTCCAAAAATAAAAATAGAACGAAACAACTTGCGAAATAAATCGAGTTCTCAGCTGGGGGTGATTTGAGTTATGTCCTGGGTAAAGAGCGAGCAGGGAGGAGTGGGAAGAGAGAAGAGTGGTTACCTACTACTGTAGCACATGGCTGGCGGGTACTACATTCTACTGTGGTGAACCTTGGTAAGAACCTGTGTGGGCTGCACATAGTGGATGGATGTGGCTGTAGGCTCCCAGTGGTGGTCCAGTCTGATGGTGGAGGGATAAACGATGCAGAGGCCACAGAGGTCACAGTAAGTGCATTACCTTTTTTTACTGTGTATGTGTTTGTGTATTTCCTTAAAGTTAAATTCAAGTTTGGGGTAAATCTGATGAACAAACGTTTGCATACCCTCCTTTATACACTCCTCAAATAGACTTCACTCACTTCTACAATTAAATAAATCGCACATAATACAGAAGTCGTTGATTGTTCACACATCTACTTTAAATGGGACTGTCTTCACTCTAATTAAAGTCCTCATAACATGCAGGCCCTGACCTATTTGTGATGGTGCTGAGTGAAGTTAATATCTCACACTTCCTTATCCCCCCAAGAGGATGACAGGCTGATTAAAGAGAGCTTTCCAAGACAATCCTTTGCTGACATTCATCTGTATTGGTCTGATGCTGTGTTTATTACCTATTGACGGACAGGTGGTCCTAATGAGCGGACGGCAGATCACACACACACACACACACACACACACACACACACACACACACACACACACACACACACACACACACACACACACACACACACACACACACACACACACGCAGCAGCGGAAATGAGGATGCAGCGAAAACATCTGTAGTTATGTAGTGAGTTTATTTAGCAGAATTATGTCTAGCACAACAATAACGGAATTATACATAACACTACTACATTATGGATGACATATCTGAACAACTGCTATATTGTAGTAGCTACTTGAGGAACATTGTCAATCTAGTCTCTCATTTCCAGAAGTGCTGTAAGGATGCTAGAGACATGCTAGAGACACATTGGTAACACTTGGTTGGGCCCCCCAGATAGCATATGAAAACGTCATAAACCATGAAATACATTTTTAGAATGACAGGAAATGTGCTTTAAAACTGAAAATGTTTCTCTCAGCCTCATGGCAAAATGTGTAGTGTAGCAGGAAATTAGCTCAGCAATTCTTGAAAGTCAAGACAGTTATTGTTCTTGCAGGGAAACTTTATTTTGAAAGTTTAAAAAACATATTTTGTTGCATTATTTGATCTTAAAATTTACATTTAGGGTCATTGTATAAGGGAAAGTAATTGTTTTGGGATTTTTTGAAATATTTCCATGTCGGCTCTATGCCTGGAAGGATCCCAATTTTTTTTTAAACGATTTAAAATGATAAACCCTGTCAATAATAGATATTAACTGAAAAATGATATTACGTTGTTTCTTGGAATAGCCATCTGCAACTTTAAAGAATATTTCACTCAAGACTGTGATTCCTAAAAGATGTGTCTGGATATTTGGTCAACTCTCTCAGATTGGTCTAAAATCCTAAATGAATCAGGAATGAGCAGGGTCAGCTGTACAATAAGGACCCCTTCTTCATGCCAGATCTGATAGAATGTTTCTGTTTTTATTGGTGATTTTCAAATTAATCATTTTCCGTATATTTTTTACAAATGTTTGCACTGAACTTTTACTTTTTGAGGCAAAAATATGTTAGATTTGAGTATATGTTGTCAACTCCATCAGTGACTTGTCAACTCTGTCACTGACTGAGTAAATATTTCAGAAGAAATCTAGAAAAACATGCCAAAATGCAAACAAAATTATCCTTGGAGTATTTCATCTGCCCAACGGGCATCTACATTATACACTGGGTTAGGGCCTGTTTTTTCATCAATAACTAGGGTACGGGTAAGGCTCGGTTATCACTAAATTGATCACAAAAATATTGAAGCTGAGCCATCTGCATGTGCTCTGCTGCGCAGTTTAGTCATATCTGACTATGATCATAACATGGTGTCAGAAGTGCTTCAACCTCATAAAATATAAGACAGGAGCGATAATTTCACAAAAAATAATTATCTTATGCAATTTTGGGGTTCCCTGGGGATTGGTGAACGTGCCCTGTATGCCTGTTCAATTTGCCGGCCCTGAATTTAATATTGCTATAAAACCAAACAAAAAGAAGTTTGGAGATATGTATTACATTTTTGAATAATCTCAAATCAAATCAAATCAAATTTTATTTGTCACATACACATGGTTAGCAGATGTTAATGCAAGTGTAGCGAAATGCTTGTGCTTCTAGTTCCGACAATGCAGTAATAACCAACAAGTAATCTAACTAACAATTCCAAAACTACTGTCTTATACACAGTGTAAGGGGATAAAGAATATGTACATAAGGATATATGAATGAGTGATGGTACAGAGCAGCATAGGCAAGATACAGTAGCTGATATCGAGTACAGTATATACATATGAGATGAGTATGTAAACAAAGTGGCATAGTTAAAGTGGCTAGTGATACATGTATTACATAAGGATGCAGTCGATGATATAGAGTACAGTATATACGTATGCATATGAGATGAATAATGTAGGGTATGTAAACATTATATAAGGTAGTATTGTTTAAAGTGGCTAGTGATATATTTACATCATTTCCCATCAATTCCCATTATTAAAGTGGCTGCAGTTGAGTCAGTGTCAGTGTGTTGGCAGCAGCCACTCAATGTTAGTGGTGGCTGTTTAACAGTCTGATGGCCTTGAGATAGAAGCTGTTTTTCAGTCTCTCGGTCCCAGCTTTGATGCACCTGTACTGACCTCGCCTTCTGGATGATAGCGGGGTGAACAGGCAGTGGCTCGGGTGGTTGATGTCCTTGATGATCTTTATGGCCTTCCTGTAACATCGGGTGGTGTAGGTGTCCTGGAGGGCTGGTAGTTTGCCCCCGGTGATGCGTTGTGCAGACCTCACTACCCTCTGGAGAGCCTTACGGTTGAGGGCGGAGCAGTTGCCGTACCAGGCGGTGATACAGCCCGCCAGGATGCTCTCGATTGTGCATCTGTAGAAGTTTGTGAGTGCTTTTGGTGACAAGCCGAATTTCTTCAGCCTCCTGAGGTTGAAGAGGCGCTGCTGCGCCTTCTTCACGATGCTGTCTGTGTGAGTGGACCAATTCAGTTTGTCTGTGATGTGTATGCCGAGGAACTTAAAACTGGCTACCCTCTCCACTACTGTTCCATCGATGTGGATAGGGGGGTGTTCCCTCTGCTGTTTCCTGAAGTCCACAATCATCTCCTTAGTTTTGTTGACGTTGAGTGTGAGGTTATTTTCCTGACACCACACTCCGAGGGCCCTCACCTCCTCCCTGTAGGCCGTCTCGTCGTTGTTGGTAATCAAGCCTACCACTGTTGTATCGTCCGCAAACTTGATGATTGAGTTGGAGGCGTGCATGGCCACGCAGTCGTGGGTGAACAGGGAGTACAGGAGAGGGCTCAGAACGCACCCTTGTGGGGCCCCAGTGTTGAGGATCAGCGGGCATACCGCCCCAAAAGATCCACAGACAACGCAATGTCAATCGCACTCCACACTGCCCTTTCCCACCTGGACAAAAGGAACACCTATGTGAGAATGCTGTTCATTGACTACAGCTCAACACCATGAAGCTCATCACTAAGCTAAGGACCCTGATACTAAACACCACCTTCTGCAATTGGATCCTGGACTTCCTGATGGGCTGCCCCCAGGTAGTAAGGGTAGGCACCAACACGTCTGCCATGCTGATCCTCAACACTGGGGCCCCTCAGGGGTATGTACTTAGTCCCCTCCTGTACTCCCTGTTCACCCGTGACTGCATGGCCAAACACGACTCCATCACCATCATTAAGTTTGCTGACAACAAAACAGTGGCAGGGCTTATCACCGACAACAATGAGACAGCCTATAGGGAGGAGGTCAGAGACCTGGCAGTGTGATGTCAAGACAACAACTTCTCCCTCAATGTGAGCAAGACAAAGAAGATGATCATGGACTACAGGAAAACGCGAGCCGAACAGGCCCCCATTAACATCGACAGGGCTGTAGTGGAGTGTGTCGACAGTTTCAAGTTCCTTGGTTTCCACATCACCAACAAACTATCATGGTCAAAACACACCAAGACAGTCATTAAGAGGGCATGACAAAACCTTTTCCCCCTCAGGAGCCTGAAAAGATTTGGCATGGGTCCCCAGATCCTCAAAAAGTTCTACAGCTGCACCATCGAGAGCATCCTGACCGGTTGCATCACCGCCTGGTATGGCAACTGCTCGACATCTGACCGTAAGGCCCTACAGAGGGTAGTGCGTACGGCCCAGTACATCACTGGGGCCAAGCTTTCTGCCCTCCAGGACCTATACAATAGTCAGTGTCAGAGGAAAGCCCACAAAAATTGTCAGAGACTCCAGTCACCCACGTCATAGACTGTTTTCTATGCTACCGCACGACAAACGGTACCGGAGCATCAAGTCTAGGACCAAAAGGCTCCTTAACAGCTTCTACCCAGAAGCCATAAGACTGCTGGCCACCGGACTATTTACATTGACACCCCCCCCCCTATTTGTTTTGTACACTGCTGCTACTGTCACGTCCTGACCATAGAGAGCTCTTATTTTCTATGGTAGAGTAGGTCAGGGTGTGACTGGGGGTTAGTCTAGTTTATTATTTCTATGTGGGGTTCTAGTTTTGTTTTTCTATGTTGGTGATTTTGTATGATTCCCAATTAGAGGCAGCTGGTAATCATTGTTTCTAATTGGGGATCATATTTAGGGAGCTTTTTTCCAACTGTGTTTTGTGGGATATTGTTTATGTGTAGTTGCATGTTAGCGCTCCATTGGCGTCACATTTGGTTTATTCTTTATTGTTTTGTTGTGTGGTTCACTTACTTTAAATAAAAAAGATGTGGAACCCAGATCACGCTGCAGGTTGGTAAGAGTATGCTTCCACAGCTACTCTCTGTTTATTGCTGAGTATGCTTCCACAGCTACTCTCTGTTTATTGCTGAGTATGCTTCCACAGCTACTCTCTGTTTATTGCTGAGTATGCTTCCACAGCTACTCTCTGTTTATTGCTGAGTATGCTTCCACAGCTACTCTCTGTTTATTGCTGAGTATGCTTTGACAGCTACTCTCTGTTTATTGCTGAGTATGCTTCCACAGCTACTCTCTGTTTATTGCTGAGTATGCTTCCACAGCTACTCTCTGTTTATTGCTGAGTATGCTTCCACAGCTACTCTCTGTTTATTGCTGAGTATGCTTCCACAGCTACTCTCTGTTTATTGCTGAGTATGCTTCCACAGCTACTCTCTGTTTATTGCTGAGTATGCTTCCACAGCTACTCTCTGTTTATTGCTGAGTATGCTTCCACAGCTACTCTCTGTTTATTGCTGAGTATGCTTCCACAGCTACTCTCTGTTTATTGCTGAGTATGCTTCCACAGCTACTCTCTGTTTATTGCTGAGTATGCTTCCACAGCTACTCTCTGTTTATTGCTGAGTATGCTTCCACAGCTACTCTCTGTTTATTGCTGAGTATGCTTCCACAGCTACTCTCTGTTTATTGCTGAGTATGCTTCCACAGCTACTCTCTGTTTATTGCTGAGTATGCTTCCACAGCTACTCTCTGTTTATTGCTGAGTATGCTTCCACAGCTACTCTCTGTTTATTGCTGAGTATGCTTCCACAGCTACTCTCTGTTTATTGCTGAGTATGCTTCCACAGCTACTCTCTGTTTATTGCTGAGTATGCTTCCACAGCTACTCTCTGTTTATTGCTGAGTATGCTTCCACAGCTACTCTCTGTTTATTGCTGAGTATGCTTCCACAGCTACTCTCTGTTTATTGCTGAGTATGCTTTGACAGCTACTCTCTGTTTATTGCTGAGTATGCTTCCACAGCTACTCTCTGTTTATTGCTGAGTATGCTTCCACAGCTACTCTCTGTTTATTGCTGAGTATGCTTCCACAGCTACTCTCTGTTTATTGCTGAGTATGCTTCCACAGCTACTCTCTGTTTATTGCTGAGTATGCTTCCACAGCTACTCTCTGTTTATTGCTGAGTATGCTTCCACAGCTACTCTCTGTTTATTGCTGAGTATGCTTCCACAGCTACTCTCTGTTTATTGCTGAGTATGCTTCCACAGCTACTCTCTGTTTATTGCTGAGTATGCTTCCACAGCTACTCTCTGTTTATTGCTGAGTATGCTTTGACAGCTACTCTCTGTTTATTATCTATGCATAGTCTACCTACATGCATAGTCTACCTACATGTACAAATTACCTCGACTAACCTGCACCCCCGCCCATTGACTCGGTACTGGTACCCACCTGTATATAGCTTCGTTATTGTTATTTGATTGTGTTACTTTTTATTATTTTTTACTTTAGTTTATTTGGTTCAATTTTTTTTTTAACTCTTTCTTGAACTGCACTGTTGGTGATGGGCTCATGGGCACATGTGACAAAGAAAGTTTGATTTAAGTTGATACAATCCTGTCTTGGAGTTCTACAAACGATTCCTTCGACCTCATGGCTTTGTTATTTCTCTGACATGCACTGTCATTTGTGGGACCTTATATGGACAGGTGTGTGCCTTTCCAAATCATGTCCAATCAATTGAAATTACCACAGGTGGACTCCAATCAAGTTGTAGAAACATCTCAAGGATGAGTCTCATAGCAAAGGGTCTGAATACTTATGTAGCTAAGGTATATTAGTTCTAATACATTTGCAAAAATGTCTATAAACCTGTTTTTGCTTTGTCATTATAGGGTATTGTGTGTAGATTGATGAGGAAAAACATTAATTTAATCAATTTTAGAATAAGGCTGTAACATAACAAAATGTGGAAAAGGTGAAAGGGTCTGAATACTTTCCGAATGCACTGTAAATCCTGACAGTTACATTTTATAAAAATAAATAGGAGGTTGTTCCTTTACATGGTGTGATAGCTGATACTTTGGTCTATCAAAATATATATTTCAAATTGTGTTAATATTAGGACAAATATTTGTGAAAAAAAGTTGAGATTGTTCCATCTTTCAAGATTCCCTGAGCTCTAAAAGAAAAACCTGTTCTCTGAGCCTCATGGTAAAATGTGTAAAATAGCATGACATTATCTAAATACTGCACATTTTACTCTCTGCCCCATGGAAAAAAATTTAAAAGTAAATAATTGTACTAAGCTAGGTCCAGTCATGTATAACCCACTGGGCAGTAGGCTAGGTACGCTCAAGAATAACCCATGGGACAGTAAAATAGGTATGGTCAAGAATAACCCACGGGACAGTAAAATAGGTATGCTCAAGAATAGTCCACAGGGCAGTAAAATAGGTGCGCTCAATAATAACCCGCTGTGCAGTAAATTAGGTACATTCAAGTGCACTGGCTACGGATTAGTGGTTAGCCCAGCACGTCCTTGCCCCAGTTTATTATAGACCCTATGGGTCCATTATAGTTGACCTCCTGTTAAAGCCAGGCAAGTATGCATTTTCCATAATGGCTCCCTCTGAATAAACCTTTAGCTTCTTTACCTGACGCATGTCCACGTCTGTGTCCCAAATGGCACCCTATTCTTTACATAGTGCACTACTTTTCACCTGAGCCAGGTCAAAAGTAGTGCACTTTGTAGGGAAAAGGGTGGCATTTGGGATGCATGGCCAAGTCACATGGCTGCTGGTTGACAGGTTCACTTTTCAATTAGTGGACTATGACAGACCTTCTGGACAGACCATTATTAGCACTTCAGGCCCTCCTGATGGTAATTATCTCCCTCCGCTCACAGGTGGTCGAACATGAGTTTCATTATCCACAAGGTAAGGCTTGGGAGGACCACTATTCCATTTGTGCACTTCCTTCAGGCCTTAAGACCTTAAGCCAACTCAAAGGACCATGATGTTGAAAAATGTGTTACATTTTAAATAGATCTAGGTTAAAGTAGACCTAATAGATATGATATGTTATATGGTAGTTACATTACACAGTACATTTTGTTATTATATATCTTTCCAGGTTTTTGAATCATCCTCGTCAACCTAACAGTTCTCAGGCACACACAATTACTCTACAAATGTTGTCAGAAGAACTAAATCTCTAATTGCCCTGTTCAGAAACACTATGAGTAGACAAGCTACTTTCCCATCATGCCAAACCCAATGCCAAAAAGGGATGTACAGTGGGGTCAAAAAAAATAAAGAATTCAAATACTGAGCTATTTAGTATTCTCAAAGAAATTGGGGAAATTATATTCTTTAATACTAATACAATTGCTACGAGAAAGACATTTATGTTTAACAATTAATATATATATATTAATATACGTGTTAAACAGGTAGGGGTCAAAATGATTGACACCCCTGTTTTCAATTCAATAACTCACCTTGCGAGGACAACTGCACTGAGCCTTTTTCTAAAAGGATTAATGAGTTGGAGAGAACATTAGAAATGATCTTAGACCATTCCTCCATACATAACCTGTCCAGATCCTTGATATCCTTCATCTGTGCTTATGGACTGCCCTCTTCAATTCAAACCACAGGTTTTCAATGGGGACAATTTGATGGCCATTGCAACATTTTATTTCTGGCCAATTAACCATTTCTTTGTGGATTTTGATGTGTGCTTGGGGATATTGTCTTGCTGGAAGATCCAGGTTTTCTGAAAAACAATGTCCTAGTACTTGGTCGAGTTCGTTATGCCATTGACCTTAACAAGGGCCCCAGGACCATTTGAAGCAAAACAGATCCATAACATTAAAGATCCACCAACATATTTTACAGTAGGTATGGTGTTCTTTTCTGCTCATGCATTCTCAATTCGATGCCAAACCCATCACTGGGTGTGAGTGGCCAAAAAAGCTATATTTTCATGTCATCTGACCAAAGCACCGGATCCAATCCAATTTCCGTTTAGCAAACTCCAGGTGTTTACATTTGTTGGATGACATGAAAATAGAGCTCTTTAGCCACTCACACAAGTGGTGGATTTGGTGTCGGGAAAAAAGGTTATTGAAAACAGGGGTGCCAATAACTTTGACCCCTCCCTCATAAGAAGTAAATGATTACTTGTTAAATAAAATAGATATTTCTATGCAATTGTATTAGTATGAATTAATATAATTTCACCAAAAATGTGTGCATACAATATAGCTCAGTATTTGAATGATTTAATTCATAGTAATTATTGCTCATCTCTGTCAAGGGTTTCAATAATTTTGGACCCCACTGTACAGTCTTAGCCGTCATACAGAAACGCCCCCCTCATCCACAGTACTCACCTGTATGATCTTTATTGATGACGGGATCCTGCTCCTTGTGCACTACAACTGGGTCACGGCGAACACACACCCAGAGTTGGCTCACTTTGGTGTGACAAGTCTCCCAGGATGGGAACCCCCTGTCCTGAGTATCAGCCACAAATCAGCCACAAGCGGAACCAACAATCTGCTAAAGGATTCACTTTGAATCTCCTTCCTATCTATCATTGGCAACTTTTTTCAGCCATTTTTCCCTTTGCCGGTCCCTCTAACTTAGTCTTTGACATTGATGCTCTTCATGGTTCTATGCTGCTCTGAGTCCCCAGGTCTCCCGTGTTAATCGGTCTAGTGGGTGTGTTCGAGGATGTTATTCGCCTCCGTAATCCCAGGGGAATGAACATAGATCATTGGAGGGATGGGAGAGCAAGTAGGGGCCTCGCTCCGATAAACCAGATCATGGACTTATAACGCATTTCCAGCCCCAGACAACGCACTCCTGGGATTTGCTGTCAAACTTTAAATCAACATGGCTGCTGGTGGAACTCATGTGAGGCATCTGAGGGGTGGCAATTGGCTCGTGGCACCAGGGCCCTCTTCTTCACGGCCGAGCAACATCCTAAACATGGTCGCGCCGACCTTATGCGCCTCTATAAAACAACTGCAGGAATTCTCAACCATTAAATTTCCCGTCATTCCTTTTCTATAGGAAATATGCCTTTTTCCCCCTGTATCATGACCACACGACGCAATTCCATTGGTTTTAACAAGTGAATTGTGACAGGTTGAGGGAGTCTTTGATTTAGGTCTACTGTTTGTGCAATTTTGTTTTCAGTGATGTTCCTTCTCCAAAGATATAATTAAATGGATGCCGAGCAACAGACAAGGCTCAATTAATTATAACACTACTCCTGGATTCTGAGTACGAGCCTGAGCAGCCAGAGTACAATAGCATTCAGCCTTGTCACCTTCAAATTACTGATATGTGTGCATTATGCTTTTTCTTTACATGAAGCAAAAAAGATCCACAGCTGGGAAGCATTGTTACTGAAACATGTTGTGAAACTATAACAATCTCAGTTGAAAACCAAAGACATCAGTAGTGCCTCTGTGCAGCTTTGCTAGAAGTGACTAGCGAGAGTTGTGAGGGAGAAAGGTGGGATCTGTATTTTGATATCATTCAATGCTCTACCGTGACTGTTCCGAGCAATTACAATACTGTCATTGTTAAAATGAAGTGTCAGAATTCAAATCACTAAAGAGAATGCAATTACAGCCGAACCTGACAGGAATAAGAATACCGTCCATTGTTCTGAGGGAGTTTGACTTCTGCATTATACATCATTCATATCACAGATGGAGAAAAAACTGATAGGAGTGGGAGAAAAAAGCTGAGCTGAAGTAGAATAGCTGCTGCACTTTCAAAAACACCTTTTGCTAGTTAGAGAACACATCCTGCACTTTTTAAAGTTGAAATTCGCAAATTGCAAAGCAGAGTAGTGTTTTGTTATTCGATATTTGTTTTTAGCTAATTGTATATCTCTCCAAGAAGGCATGTACAACCTGTGACTTTAAAAATCTTAGACATGTTAAGTTACAGAGATCCTCTTCTCTGCTCTGGAGTTTGCCACAGCATATAACTCACTGTGCAAATCAAACCCCCTACACAAAAGTGTATGCAACCTCCATTCACCTCAGATCAACATGCCAAAATCGAAATGATTTACATAGTACGAAAACATTTATTTGTAATCCAGAGAGTCAGCCTGGTCTTATAGACTAGACATAACATAGTAAATCCGGAACAATTTGAGTAGAATAAGTTAAGTTTGGTATAGTTACATACGACAGAAGGTTAGGGCAAAAATTAAAGTAGGGTGGTTGGTTGGGGCCGATGGGTGAGTGTATAACGCAAACATCTAGCGACCAAAGGTTGCGAAATCGAATCTCATCACAGACAGCTTTGGCATTTTAGCTAATTAGCAACTTTCCAACTACTTACTACTTTTTAGCTACTTTGCAACTACTTAGCATGTTAGCTAACCTTCCCTTAACCCTAACCTTAACCCTTTAACCTAAATCCTAACCCAAACTTCAACCCTAACATTAACCCCTAACCTAGCTAACATTAGCCACCTAGCTAATGTTAGCATTATCCACCTAGCTAACATTAGCATTAGCCACCTAGCTAACGTTAGCCACAACAAATTGGTATTCGTAACATATCATACATTTTGCAAATTTGCAATATTTTCTACAAATTGCAATTCATAACATATTGTATGAATTACAATTCTCAAACATATCATAAGATTTGTAATTCATAACATATCATCCAAAATAAATGATGGTCATCCACAAATTAATATATACCATACGAAACGTAACATATACTAATTGGAGTGTTCCGGATTTACATTTAGGAGGAGCTCTCACCATTGGCTTCTTCTTATCTCCATTGACTCCAATGAAATTCCTATTGCTTAATTTGTTTCCATGTCTTGCTTAAAAACCTCTCTGGGATATGTGGGACGGTAGCGTTCCACTTGGCCAAAAGCCAAATGCAGAGAAAATGCAGAGCGCCAAATTCAAATAACTTCCTATAAAAATCTAACTTTCATGAAATCACACATGTAAGATACCAAATTAAAGCTACACGTGTTGTGAATCCAGCCAACATGTCATATTTCAAAAAGGAATTCCGGCAAAAGCAAACGTAGCTATTATCTGAGCATAGCACCATAGTAAACAAAAGAGAGAAAACATTTCAACCCTGCAGGCGCAACACAAAACACAGAAATAAAAATATAAATCATGCCTTACCTTTGACGAGCTTCTTCTGTTGGCACTCCAATATGTCCCATAAACATCACAAATGGTCCTTTTGTTCTATTAATTCCGCCCATATATATCCAAAATGTCAATTTATTTGGCTCGTTTGATCCAGAAAAACACTGGTTCCAACTTGCGCAAAGTGACAACAAACTATCTCAAAAGTTACCTGTAAACTTCGCCAAAACATTTCAAACTACTTTTTGTAATACAACATTATTTTTTAAAGTAAATAATCAATCAAATTGAAGACGGGATGATCTGTGTTCAATACAGGAATGAAACAAACTCAAGCATGCTTTCTGGTCTTGCGCCTCTATCAAACAGTACACATGAAGTGACACTCGTTTAAGATGGCCGTACTTCTTCATTACACGATTTCTAAAGACTGGTGACATCCAGTGGAGGCAGCAGGAACTGCAAACAAGCCCCTAGAAATCTGGATTCCCAATGAAAACTCATTGAAAATCTGAATGGTTTGTCCTCGGGGTTTCGCCTGCTACATAAGTTCTGTTATATTCACACACATGATTCAAACAGTTTTAGAAACTTCAGAGTGTTTTCTATCCAAATGTACTAATAATATGCATATCTTATCTTCTGGGGATGAGTAGCAGGCAGTTGAAATTGGGCAAGCTTTTCATCAAAAATTCCAAATGCTGCCCCCTATCCTAGAGAAGTTGTTTAATTCACCTCAATCAAATGTTCTACTTTTTATGCTGCTGCTACTCTCTGTTTATCATATATGCATAGTCACTTTAACTATACATTCATGTACATACTACCTCAATTGGGCTGACCAACTAGTGCTCCCGCATATTGGCTCCCGCACATTGGATGGTTCCGACCTAGAATATGTGGACATCTATAAGTACCTAGGTGTCTGGCTAGACTGTAAACTCTCCTTCCAGACTCATATCAAACATCTCCAATCTAAAATCAAATCTAGAGTCAGCTTTCTATTCCGCAACAAAGCCTCCTTCACTCACGCCGGCAAACCTACCCTAGTAAAACTGACTATCCTACTGATCCTCGACTTTGGCGAAGTCATCTACAAAATAGCTTCCAACACTCCACTCAGCAAACTGGATGCAGTTTATCACAGTGCCATCCGTTTTGTTACTAAAGCACCTTATACCACCCACCACTGCGACCTGTATGCTCTAGTCGGCTGGCCTTCGCTACATATTCGTCGCCAGACCCACTGGCTCTGGGTCATCTACAAGTCCATGCTAGGTAAAGCTCCGCCTTATCTCAGTTCACTGGTCACGATGGCAACACCCACCCGTAGCACGCACTCCAGCAGGTGTATCTCACTGATCATTCCTAAAGCCAACACCTCATTTGGCCGCCTTTCATTCCAGTTCTCTGCTGCCTGTGACTGGAACGAATTGCAAAAATCGCTGAAGTTGGAGACTTTTATCTCCCTCACCAACTTCAAACATCTGCTATCTGAGCAGCTAACCGATCGCTGCAGCTGTACATAGTCTATCGGTAAATAGCCCACCCAATTTTACCTACCTCATCCCCATACTGTTTATATTTATTTACTTTTCTGCTCTTTTGCACACCAATATCTCTACCTGTACATGACCATCTGATCATTTATCACGCCAGTGTTAATCTGCAAAATTGTTATTATTCGCCTACCTCCTCATGCCTTTTGCACACAATGTATAAAGACTCTCTTTTTTTTCTACTGTGTTATTGACTTGTTAATTGTTTACTCCATGTGTAACTCTGTGTTGTCTGTTCACACTGCTATGCTTTATCTTGGCCAGGTCGCAGTTGCCAATGAGAACTTGTTCTCAACTAGCCTACCTGGTTAAATAAAGGTGGAGAAAAAAAAAAAAAAAAAAAAAAAAACGGGCTATCTGTATTGTGTCCCGCCACCCACCACCCACCACCCACCAACCCCTCTTTTACGCTACTGCAACTCTCTGTTCATTGTATATGCATAGTCACCATATCTACATGTACATACTACCTCAATCAGCCTGACTAACCAGTGTCTGTATGTAGCCTCGTTTACTTTTATAGCCTCGCACGTGACAAATAAACGTTGGTTTGATTTGATTTGGTTACCCTGACATTTCACTGACAAGAAAATTCATTTTTTGATCATCATTCTTTTAATGTTCGAGGTCGTCATTCTTTTCACACTCAATATGTTATTTATACTATATAAATTATAATTAACCTGACTGCCACCATGCAGATAATAAGCAAAGGATGACCGTGCTATGAAATAAGGATTTACACCTCTTTTCAAGAACATATTAGCAACTGTATAATATATATAACATAATTACTGTATATAAGTGAGTGGGAAAGAAGAAGCGAACAGCTTCCTCCTTATGCATGAAATACATAGGCTGCCTCCATGCAAGTCCATGCCTCCTGCAAATCACACAGCTGGCGCAGGAGGGAGATAATTGACTAATGAGATGCTAATGGTTTATATTCTTGACCCCCAACCTTTACACTGCTGGTGTATTCAGGTGTGGTCATGGCAACCAGCCAAAAACACTGTAGAAATAGTTCAAATGGGCTTCCTCTCATTTACGGCTGTCCTCACTTGCTCGGCTGGACCCAAACCATTTTTATTGCACGCAAGCTCAGTCGGTAACATTCCAGAGGATTTGACGTGATGGATTTGGCTTTGGTACAATAAATAAGACATCATCAGCTGAAAGTGTAAGGGTGTGAGACATCCTGAATAATCAGGACTGAGATAGCCTAGCCTTTGATGGAGTCACGGAACCTTGTGTCTAGAGAAGGGATTGTTTTTTTTATTGAGGGCCTGTTTCTTGTGTCCAGCTTGTGTGTGTTCATGTGTGGGGGCATGTGAGTTAGTGTGAGAGAGAGGTTGTGTTTTTCAAATCAAATCAAATTCTATTTGTTACATGCGCCGAATACAACAGGTGTAGTAGACCTTACAGTGAAATGCTTACTTACAAGCCCTTAACCAACAATGCTTTAAGGCTTTTTCAGAAAAATAAGTGTTAAATAAAAAATAGATAAGTCAAAATTTGAACATAAAATATAAAAGTAACAAATAATTCAACATTGGCAGTAAAATAACAATAGCAATGCTATATACAAGGGCTACCGGTACAGAGTAAATGTGCGGGGGCACCGGTTAGTCAAGGTAATTGAGGTAATATGTACATGTAGGTAGAGTTAAAGTGACCATGCAAAGATAATAAACGGAGAGTAGCAAAAGCATAAAAGAGTGGTCTGGGTGGCCCTTTGATTAGCTGTTCAGGAGTCTTATGGCTTGGGGGTAGAAACTTTTGGACCTAGACTTGGCGCTCCGGTACTGCTTGTCGTGCTATAGCAGAGAGAACAGACTATGACTAGGGTGGGAAGAGTCTTTGACCATTGTTAAGGCCTTCCTCTGACACCGCCTGGTATAGAGGCCCTGGAGAGCAGGAAGATTGGCCCCAGTGATGTACTGGGCCGTACGCACTACCCTCTTTAGTGATGCAACCAGTCAGGATGCTCTCGATGGTGCAGTTGTAGAAACGTTTGAGGATTTGAGGACCCATGCGGCATGGTGTGGACACAAAGGAACTTGAATCGCTCAATCTACTCCACTACAGCCCCGTCGATGAGAATGGAGGTGTGCTCGGTCCTCCTTTTCCTGTTGTCCACAATCATTTGTCTTTATTAGGTTGAGGGAGAGGTTGTTGTCCTGGCACCACATGACCAGGTCTCTGACCTCCTCCCTATAGGCTGTCTCATTGTTGTCGGGGATCAGGCCTACCACTGTTGTGTCATCTGCACACTTGATTGTGTTGGAGTCGTGCTTGGCCATGCAGTCATGAGTGAACAGGGAGTACAGGAGGGGCCTGAGCACGCACCCCTGAGCGGCCCCCGTGTTGAGAATCGTGTGGCTGATGTGTTTGTTACCTACCCTTACCACCTGGGTACAGCCCATCAGGAGGTCCAGAATCCAGCTGCAGAGGGAGGTTTTCAGTCCCAGGGTCCTTAGCTTAGTGATGAGTTTTGAAGGCACTATGGTTTTAAACGCTGAGCTGTAGTCAATGAAAAGCATTTTCACATAGGTGTTCCTTTTGTCCAGGTGGAAAAGGGCAGTGTTGAGTGCAATAGAGGTTGTATCATCTGTGGATCTGTTGGGGCAGTATGCAAATTAGAGTGGGTCTAGGGTTTCTGGGATAATGGTGTTGATGTGAGCCATGACCAGCCTTTCAAAGCACTTCATGGTTACAGACATGAGTGCTACAGGTCGGTAGGCAGGTTACCTTAGTGTTCTTGGGCACAGGGACTATGGTGGTCTGCTTGAAACATGTTGGTATTACAGACTCGGTCAGGGACAGGTTGAAAATGTCAGTGAAAACACTTTCCAGTTGGTCAGCGCATTCTCTGAGTACACGTCCTGTAATCCCTGGCTTCTGGTTGGGGTATGTAAGCATGGTCACTGTGGGAATGACATCATCAATGCACTTATTGATGAAGCCGGTGAATTGAGTGCGGTCTTAGTGCCAGCATCGGTTTGTGGTCTTAAATAGACAGCTATGATGAATATAGATGAAAACTCTCTTGGAAAATAGTGTGGTCTACAGTTTATCATGAGATACTCTACCTCAAGTGGGTAAAACCTTGAGACTTCCTTAGATTCCACGCACCAGCTGTTGTTTACAAATATACATTTTTTAATTTTTTTTTTATTTTTTTTCACCTTTATTCAACCAGGTAGGCTAGTTGAGAACAAGTTCTCATTTGCAACAGCGACCTGGCCAAGATAAAGCATAGCAGTGTGAACAGACAACACAGAGTTACACATGGAGGTAACAATTAACAAGTCAATAACACAGTAGAAAAAAAGAGAGTCTATATACATTGTGTGCAAAAGGCATGAGGAGGTAGGTGAATAATTACAATTTTGCAGATTAACACTGGAGTGATAAATGATCAGATGGTCATGTACAGGTAGAGATATTGGTGTGCAAAATAGGAGAAAAGTAAAGAAATAAAAACAGTATGGGGATGAGGTAGGTAAAAATGGGTGGGCTATTTACCGATAGACTATGTACAGCTGCAGCGATTGGTTAGCTGCTCAGATAGCAGATGTTTGAAGTTGGTGAGGGAGATAAAAGTCTCCAACTTCAGCGATTTTTGCAATTCGTTCCAGTCACGGGCAGCAGAGAACTTGAACTAAAGGCGGCCAAATGAGGTGTTGGCTTTAGGGATGATCAGTGAGATACACCTGCTGGAGCGCGTGCTACGGGTGGGTGTTGCCATCGTGACCAGTGAACTGAGATAAGGCGGAGCTTTACCTAGCATGGACTTGTAGATGACCTGGAGCCAGTGGGTCTGGCGACGAATATGTAGCGAGGGCCAGCCGACTAGAGCATACAGGTCGCAGTGGTATAAGGTGCTTTAGTGACAAAACGGGTGGCACTGTGATAAACTGCATCCAGTTTGCTGAGTAGAGTGTTGGAAGCTATTTTGTAGAAGACATCGCCGAAGTCGAGGATCGGTAGGATAGTCAGTTTTACTAGGGTAAGTTTGGCGGCGTGAGTGAAGGAGGCTTTGTTGCGGAATAGAAAGCCGACTCTAGATTTGATTTTCGATTGGAGATGTTTGATATGAGTCTGGAAGGAGAGTTTACAGTTTAGCCAGACACCTAGGTACTTATAGATGTCCACATATTCTAGGTCGGAACCATCCAATGTGCGGGAGCCAATGTGCGGGAGCAGGCAGCGAGCGGTTGAAAAGCATGCATTTGGTTTTACTAGAGTTTAAGAGCAGTTGGAGGCCACGGAAGGAGTGTTGTATGACATTGAAGCTTGTTTGGAGGTTAGATAGCACAGTGTCCAATGACGGGCCGGAAGTATATAGAATGGTGTCGTCTGCGTAGAGGTGGATCAGGGAATCGCCCGCAGCAAGAGCAACATCATTGATATATACAGAGAAAAGAGTCGGCCCGAGAATTGAACCCTGTGGCACCCCCATAGAGACTGCCAGAGGACCGGACAGCATGCCCTCCGATTTGACACACTGAACTCTGTCTGCAAAGTAGTTGGTGAACCAGGCACGGCAGTCATCAGTAAAACCGAGGCTACTGAGTCTGCCGATAAGAATATGGTGATTGACAGAGTCGAAAGCCTTGGCAAGGTCGATGAAGACAGCTGCATAGTACTGTCTTTTATCGATGGCGGTTATGATATCGTTTAGTACCTTGAGCGTGGCTGAGGTGCACCCGTGACCGGCTCGGAAACCAGATTGCACAGCGGAGAAGGTACGGTGGGATTCGATATGGTCAGTGACCTGTTTGTTGAGTTGGCTTTCAAAGACCTTAGATAGGCAGGGCAGGATGGATATAGGTCTGTAACAGTTTGGGTCCAGGGTGTCTCCCCCTTCGAAGAGGGGGATGGCTGCGGCAGCTTTCCAATCCTTGGGGATCTCAGACGATATGAAAGAGAGGTTGAACAGGCTGGTAATAGGGGTTGCGACAATGGCGGCGGATAGTTTCAGAAATAGAGGGTCCAGATTGTCAAGCCCAGCTGATTTGTACGGGTCCAGGTTTTGCAGCTCTTTCAGAACATCTGCTATCTGGATTTGGGTAAAGGAGAACCTGGAGAGGCTTGGGCGAGTAGCTGCGGGGGGGGGGGGCGGAGCTGTTGGCCGAGGTTGGAGTAGCCAGGCGGAAGGCATGGCCAGCCGTTGAGAAATGCTTGTTGAAGGACGCTGTTCTATCGAAAAGCTTAAAACCCACCAGTTGTATGTTATTCATGTCGTCGTTCAGCCGCGTCACTGTGAAAGATAAGATATTACCGTTTTTAATGTCCTGTTGGTAGGATATACGTGATCATAGTTTGTCTATTTTATTTTCCTTTAATTGTACATTGGCTAATAGGACCGATGGTAGAGGGAGATTACCCGCTCGCCGTCCGAACCTTACAAGGCGCCAAGACCTTCCTCCCCGATATCTCCATCTCGTTCTCCTGCGAATGACAGGGATGAGGGCCTTGTCGGGCGTCTGAAGTAAATCCCTCCCATCCAACACGTTGACGAAAAAGTATTCCTTCAGTACGGGGTGAATAATCGCTGTCCTGATATCTAGAAGCTCTTTTCGGTCAAAACACACGGTGGCAGAAACATTATGTACAAAATAAGTTACAATTAACGTGAGAAAAACCACACAATTGCACAATTGGTTAGCAGATCGTAAAACGTGTACATGTGTGTTAGTGCATGTGGCTATCAATTCGTGTGTGTATGATGTGCGTGTGAATGTGAGTGGAGTGTGATCACCCTTATAAGTACCATAAAGCCTGAATGGACCAGTGGCTCTGCACAATGGCGTGGCACCGGTTTCATTGCTATCCAATGGTCATTGACTCTGCCTTCTCATTGTTCTCCAACATTGTACAGCTCTTACTGAGTCACAGTAGCCCTGTTTGTGGAAGAAAGACTGACAAACATTGAAGAAACGAAATAAAGCTAGCCTGGATTCTTAACAGATATGTAAGGGATAATCATTGAGGGGCTATGCGTTGTATGGAAAATAATGAACGATGTGGAAGGTGTATTCCATGACGCGCCAACGGAGTGGATCTGACCTTCCATAGAGGGGCATTATTTTCCAGAGAACGCATAGAGCCCTGAGTTGACTATGCTTTTCATACCATGTCGATAATTTAACACATTTGCCACTAGAAACGTGTTCAACATCCACTAAATTAACGAGCAAGTTTACTAATAGAGCTAGAGTAGTTGATGTGCTAACAAAGCAAACAGACTTGCTCGTTTAGCTAACAGAACCATCAGTCCTAACTTGCTATTATGAAAATGGAATTCAACATATACCAATACTGTTTTCAATTCGACTTTTGCTTTCAAAAGCAGCTCAAACAAGACATGTAAAAATGGAATTCTACTGTGCAAATATACCATGCGTTATTGGGAATTATAAACTGGGTGGTTTGAGCCCTGAATTCTGATTGGCTGAAAGCCATGGTATGTCAGATTGTGTTGCCTTCCAAGTGGCGCAAACGGTCTAAGGCACTGCATCGCAGTGCTAGAGGCGTCACTACAGATCCGGGTTCGATCCCGGGCTGTGTCGCAGCCGACCGCGACCGGGAGAACAATGAGGCAGTGCACAACTGGCCCAGCGCCATCAGGGTTACGGGAGGGTTTGGCTGGCCGGAATGTCCTTATTCTATCGCGCTTTAGTGACTCCTGTGGTGAGCGGGGCGTATGCAAGCTGACATGTGACATGGTTGCCAGTAGGATGGTGTTTCCTCTGACACATTAGTGAGGCTGGCCTCCGGATTAAGTGAGCAGTGTGTAAAGAAGCAGTGCGGCTTGGCAGGGTCGTGTTTCCGTGTTTTTCTTGCTGTGAGATGTTACCCCACTCTTCCACCAAGGCACCTGCAAGTCCCTCACCCTCCAATCCAACAGGTCCCAGACGTGCTCAATGGGATTGAGATCCGGGCTCTTAGCTGGCCATGGCAGAACACTGACATTCCTGTCTTGCAGGAAATCACGCAGAGAACAAGCAGTATGGCTGGTGGCATTGTCAGGCTGGAGTGTCATGTCAGGATGAGCCTACAGGAAGGGTACCACATAAGGGAGGAGGATGTCTTCCCTGTAATGCACAGCATTGAGATTGCCAGCAATGACAACAACCTCAGTACGATGATGCTGTGACACACCACCCCAGACCGTGACGGACCCTCCACCTCCAAATCGATCCCGCTCCAGAGTTCAGTCCTCATTGTAACTCTCATTCCTTCAACGATAAACGCAAATCCGACCATCACCCCTGCTGAGACAAAACCACGACTCGTCAGTGAAGAGCACTTTTTGCCAGTCCTGTCTGGTCCAGCGACGGTGGGTTTCTGCCCATAGGCGTCGTTGTTGCCAGTGATGTCTGGTGAGGTCCTACCTTACAACAGGCCTACAAGTCCTCAGTCCAGCCTCTCTCAGCCTATTGCAGACAGTCTGAGCACTGATGGAGGGATTGTGTGTTCCTGGTGTAACTCGGGCAGTTGTTGTTGCCATCCTGTACCTGTCCCACAGATGTGATGTTCTGATGTACCGATCCTGTGCAGGTGTTGTTACACGTGGTCTGCCACTGCGAGAATGATCAGCTGTCCGTCCTGACTCCCTGTAGCGCTGTCTTAGGCGTCTCAGAGTACGGACATTGCAATTTATTGCCCTGACCACATCTGCAGTCCTCATGCCTCCTTGCAGCATGCCTAAGGCACGTTCACGTAGATGGGCAGGGACCCTGGGCATCTTTCTTTTGGTGTTTTTCAGAGTCAGTAGAAATGCCTCTTTAGTGTCCTAAGTTTTCATAACTGTGACCTTAATTGCCTGCCGTCTGTAAGCTGTTAGAGTCTTAACGACCGTTCCACAGGTGCATGTTCATTAATTGTTTATGGTTCATTGAACAAGCTTGGGAAACAGTGTTAACAACTTTGACAATGATAATCTGTGAAGTTATTTGGATTTTTACAAATTATCTTTGAAAGACAGGGTCCTGAAAAAGGGCCGTTTCTTTTTTTGCTGAGTTTAGAACAAACTATGGTGAACCGTAACATAACGGCTTGAAGGCAAAAAAACAGCACCCACATTTTCCGATGTATCCTTAAATGTGTAAAGCATTCATGAAAAAAGTAGACTGTATGTGTAGCTATAAGGCAATTAAAGAAACAAAGCTACCCATGATTGGTTGTAATGAGAAATGTCAATTTCAAGTCTAATAGGGAATCTGATTTTACAAGATAAAAATTAGCCATTTAACAATGCTGATTCCATGCAGAAAATATAAATTACGCCCTCCCTATGCACACTGTTGTCTATGACACCCTCCCTATGCACACTGTTGTCTATGACACCCTCCCTATGCACACTTTCTGTCTATGACACCCTCCCTATGCACAGTGTTGTCTATGACACCCTCTCTATACCTCCCCTATCATGCACCCTATGTGTTTGTGTATATTAACCACTGAGTCAAATCAGACATTTACAGACATCAGACATCAGAGAAGGCCTGAGACATTCTTATTATTGACTAATTGACAGAAAAATGTGTTTTATATTGAACACCTTCCCGATCAATAGCCCTGGTTCAACGCGATAAAAATCACTTATCTGTGATAAAGCAGGATACGGAATTAGAAAAAGACATGTATTTCTATTCTTTGCACAGCTCCAGGATCAATAGAGAGGTATGTCCGGCACCATTGGATTCCGTATTGATATTAAGAGGAGGGAGGAGAGCTTTGCGGCACATCTTTTATTAATATTTATTGCTATTATTACATCTGGCTCCTGGGGCTGTGCTTGATCTATTACATGGTCCATAGGCCTTCTCCTCCTCCTAATGGTGGATGCTGAAAAGAGGAACAGAAAAAGTCCTACGTGGTTTCATGCACTTGCAATCAATGGTAAGGGCATGATTACCACTTTGGGAAAATTATGTCAAAAGTAATTAGCAATCATGGCTGAGGACATGCGTCTAATATCAAAACAAAAAGGAAGACAATTATGTTGTTTTTCAGTTCCAAAAGCACAGAAAAGTCAACAGTCAAATAAAATGGTGAAAGACTGCAGTACATGGTTTATATTAGACTGTTTGGATAAATAATTCCTTGATATTATGAGGTACACAATGAGGCCTATTACATCAATGGAAATACATTTGACTGGAAGAAACTAGGAACGCAGTCTGAAAATTGGCAATTCCGTTTAACTCAACTAGTATTTCATGGGGACATATTGTTTCGAATAGTTCGCCGAAGTGTATGCAGTGCTGTGAGATTTGAGTTCCCGTGACAACACAGGTGCATTATGGATTATTTGAGGCCTCCCTTTCTGCCGATGTCAGCAAAGGATGGTTTTGCAGTCATTACAGAGCTTTTCATCTGAGCAGACAATTACCATGGCTTCACCTAGTGCCTTTAGCCTCCCGATTGGAAATGATCTGCCAGTCTTACTTACCTACTCTAATTTCACCCTGCTCTCCGTCGAGGTATCTGCTTGCACAACTCTTCCGTGACATTTCATTGTCACTCTGTCTCAACACTTACTGTGATTCCTACCACACTTAACCCTCACTCACATCCATCTACTACATTCTCTCTAGCCATACAGACAGTTTATAATAAATCGGCAGTTCTACAGAAAAGTTAATGTACATAAATCAGCATTCCAACAGCAGAAGCAAAAATGACAATGAAAACAACAACAAGAGATGTCTGAGAGGACAGATTGCCATGTCACAGATGTCCTGTTAGGACGGAGGTTTCTACCTCATGCAGTATGCCGAAGCACCTCGGTGGGCCTCTTAGCTTGTTTAGATGACTGGTTCCGTGAAATGACCCGAATTAGGCCGTTAGAAGAATGCCTTTTCTGTGCCAAAGTGCCTCCAACAGGGACGAATGGACGAATTCGAGGCACAGCTTTCAAGCTGGGCCCACTGCAAATATTCCAATATATCAGCTGGCCTATTAGCTGTGCCAAGGTCTCTGTGAGGACTTCATATGGCCTCCCGCTAGAAAGCAAGACGTGTCCAGACCAATATCACATAAAACCATAAACAAGTTTGGTTTGGCAATGCTACCATGTCCAGTGTTTGCTATTTACTTTTGGAAACTAGGATTAGCGTACTTGGTATCTGCCAATAAATCTCTTTCATTTGAAATGTAAACCACTATTTTTTATTCCAGTTCCAATAGTTTACAGTCCCCTGGTTTTGGTGGCATGATAAAAGAAGAGTCAAATGCAATGCAGAAAACTTTTTTGATAAGCCTAGTGGAAATCCCTTATGACGTTCTATCTTGCCCTGGCTCAAATCATTTTTCATCGAATTAATTGCAGCAATCCAACTACAATGATGAACTCCTATAATCTATACCACAGCCTTTTGAGAACATCAAAGACGTGAACAATGTGAATAAATTAAAGCCATATCGTAAAAAAAAAGAAATTCTCCATTGGAACCAGAGTACAGTAATTAAGCAAGGGTTCAAGATAGCATGTCCGGTATCACTGTAATTGCATATGTTTCTATAAAATAGGTTTAATACAGAGTGTAATGAATCTGCCAATTATATTTCCCTCTATCAAATTAGGACTGGTAATTTGTAAAGCAACATGGTAGTGTACCGTGTGACTTTACATGTCTCGCTCCTTGTGGTGATAGAGCATCAATGGCAGACAGTGCATCAGCAGCAAGCAGTTAAGCACCATGGTCCTCAGAGAGCCATCAAGCAGAATGTTGTAATTAATTAATGATGAAGTGCAAGGCAGGCTTCTTCTCCATTAGCCCTTTGGTAATTCCTTCCCACTGGCCCAGCGGCCCCTATGCTAGCCATAGATATGGTGCCTCTCCACCCTACTCCAATTGGACCCTGCTACAGCACCCCTGGTTACTGCAAAGACAGCTGGAGTCATGACGTGCAAGACCTCTAACCTCCAGTTCATTAAGCTAACGGAAGACTCTGTCACATGTTTGTTGTGGAAATACCAACCGTTTCCTCTTAGCAACGGAACACTCACAACCCTCCAACTCCTTCCATTTTGGCCAAGACAAGGGAAAGATTCCTATAGGGGAAAGGGACATCCCAGGTCCTTCTTTCTACACAATATTACACGATAGGCCATTCATTTGAGTAGGCCACAACAAAGCCAACCTAAGCGAACATCATTTAATTAATGCTACAAATGAAATAGCAGATTATGGTGTGGCTCTCAGCTACTTAAATACAAATGCGGAGGCTAAAGCAGAGCTTCAAACTTTGCCGGCTGCTGTAGAAATGTTGGTCGTTCTCCAATATATTTCCCCATCATCAGAGATAAATTCTGCTGAACCAAGACTGGCTGAAATTGAGATTCAGCTAATCTTGATTTTTTTTTGGCCAGCACCCCTCTCCTATCAAACCCCCTGCTGTGAAGGAGAAGAACTTCTGATTTATAAATGTAGAGGTAAATAGCTTCGTTCTCCCCCCGAAAAAATATTGTTGTCCATATCTTCAAATGTTACAGCCAGATCCAATGATCTCGGATTTTAAAACCAAAATCAGGCACACTATCTACTGTAGGACTGAATAATAAAATGACTTATGACCCAGAGGGATAAAAAAGGATAAAGGAAGTGAGAGCAATAAAAAGCATGTATTTAGTTACACCCACAAGTATAACCAAATGCATCACCACCAAGTCAACCACTCTCACCACAAACACACCCTAACAGTGGTTTATGCCAGGTCAACTTCAATGTTCTCCAACGATCTCAAATTAATGGACTCAAATTAAGGATGAATGATTCCAATGAGTCATTGTAATTAACAACTTAATATGAAGTGTAATTGGGGCGTCAACCAATTAGCATCGAATATCGGCAGTAAAAAATACATAAGCAGTAGAATGGGAATGTTTTTCTCGTTAAGATGAGTGGATGTGTTGGGTTTACAACAGTCACTGGCTTCACCCGGAGCCCGAGTCATCACCAGCTTGACACCACCCAGCCTACGTAAACGCTCATAAATTGATTTCTAACTATGCAAAAATGGACTGTCTGGCATAGCGGCCGTGGTGTACCACAAGAGCCATAACTCATTGGCAGGATCTGGTATGCAAAGACATGCCTGCACAATTAGAGAGCAGGCCCCCATAAATTAGTCCCTGAATCTGTCTTAAATCATGAGAGAAGGCATCAAGTACCATCCAGGCACTGTTGCATAGTGGATGCCTCCACTGTGATAGGAACTGGAACACTGTGGTTGAGTGTGACAATAGATAATCACCTCCCCAGTGGGAAAGAGGAAGACAATGGTTTAGGGAGCAGCAGCAGCTCAATGTCCCTGTTTGGTTGTACAGTACTTTACAGACAGTGTCCCTGGTGCTGCACTACATAGAGAAAGGGTGGGATTAAAAGCCAGCAGTCACTTGTATGATACTGGTACATTTTGTACCTGGCAATAATAGACAGTTAGTTACTTCTTGCACAGTTATCCATGTCATCCATTTACTAGGTGACTGTATACACTTCTAGAGAATACTCCACTCTTACAAACATGCAACCATTGCTTGTCTCTGTTATAGATGCTGTGTATGTAGTTTAATTGTGTGTATGTGTGTGCGCGTGCGCATGTGTGTGTGCACATGCGTGTGTGAGTGTGTGTGTGTGTGTGTGGGCGCGCGTGCATGTGTGTGTGCATGCTTGTGTGTGTGTCTACAGCAACACTTTTCTGGTGATGAATACTCTGCAGTTAATATCACATTCCTGCCTGAGAGAGAAAGAAGGAAAGAAAACAGGAGAAATGAGAGATAGAGACTGAGCCTCCTGCGGGGACAGGGGAATGTGATTGGCACAATAAGAGAGGCCCAGGTGGGGCCCAAGCAGAGGCAGAGTCCCCAAAGACTAGATAAAATCAATGACAGACACCCAGCCTGTTTGATCTGCATCTGATGAAAATTACAGCATGGACACAACAGCATGTGGACTGCCGAAAATGTGAAAGAGATGCCAGTGCACACAGTACCCTCGACTTTCTCTGGTAGTTTTCTCTAATTCGTATGTAATTGAAGAGTTTATTTCCAAAATGCTATATCAATCTTTCAGATTCGTGTTTTTTCATCATCATGATTGGTTATGGGTACCTTCATATATGTGTAAAATATTACTATAATCAGATTTTTAACTCATCAATTTTAGATGTGTAATTTTTTTAATAAATTTTTTGTTTAAAGCTCTATATCCATTGTTTAGCTGGAATGGAATGTTCGTATCCTGTATATTTGACTGTGCTATTGTATGTGGTTGTCTCACCTAGCTATTTTAAGATGAATGCATTAACTGTAAATTGCTCTGGATAAGAACATCTGCTAAATGGCTTAAGTGTAAATGTTTTACATGTGTATCTCATATTACTGTATTAGATTATTTTTTTAAATGTGTTAGTCACAAATATGTATCATTTGTACAGTTGTTTAAAATGTAGTTATTTGTTATATTTGACAGTGTAAAACCTAGAAGTAATACTTGTTTCTCTGAGAGTGAGGCGGACACATGTAGCATTTTGCTAATTATTTGTCGTGGTGAAATGAAACCATCAAGTCATAGATTTTAAACAGATACATTTCTCATTGAACAACAACATGCCATAATTACTGTAGATAGTGAATCAACACACCCATCTCTTTCATGATTTCTTTGACCAATATCAACTAATTGACCAACATTACTGAAAATGGACATATAGCGCTTTGGAATTAAACTCTTCCATTACTCTCCTCTATCTTCTGTTTCTAGATCAAGTGGAAGTCTTGAGGCATGCAGAATCCATTGTACATCCACAGTTAATCAGAAAATACATCTGCACTTACACATAGTCTAAAGACAAACACATTGTTATCATTGTAAAAGAACATATGAAATCATGTGAGGAAGAGAAAACATGAGAACAACATACAGTACCAGTCCAAAGTGTGGATACATCTACTCATTCAATGGTTTTCCTTCATTTTTACTATTTTCTACATTGTAGAATAACAGTTAAGACATCAAAACTATGAAATAACTCATAAGGAAGCTAAATATATTTTATATTTGAGATTCTTCAAAGCAGCCACCCTTGCGTTGATGACAGCTCACTCTTGGCAATTTCTCAACCAGCTTGTAGAAATGTAGAAAATAATGAAAATAAAGAAAAACCCTAGGTGTTTTTCACACAGTAGGTGTGTCCAAACTTTTGACTGGTACTGTATGAAATCAGTCAATATAGCATGATGTTCTACTAGGCTGATAGAGAAGTAGGATCATTTGTTCATATAAAATGTGGGCAACGTACAGGCTATAAACACATACATAATGCATTGCACACAAGTTATTTCATAGAGTGTTACTGAAATATGTTCCTAATTATATGTGTGATTTTACCTAGCATATCCAGCGAAGAACATGCTATTTTTCTGGCTGTCTCTCTGGGGCTGCATGAAATCTTCCATTCTGCTGTGGAACATCTTGAAATAGAGTGGAATACAGCAGGTCTGAGTTCAAAAACTAATGCTGGGCTTGATTCAGGTTGCCTAGCTCAATCTGCAAACAATTTCCATCTGGCACTTCATGCAGGCAAAAGCAAATATTCAAATTATGAAAGATTTCAAATAGTATTTGAACCCAAGTCTGATATCCAACTATATAAACTGGTGGTCTGGCAAGGACAGATGAATTAGCCTCATCCCCATTCGTTAAACTCATTCTCATTTTCCTGAGCATTGCTGGTGGGACGACTCCACAGCCCCAAAATGATGAATTGGTAATCTGTTGAGCACTGTCAAGAAAGCCCCAGGAATGCAACATTTATACACTTGTTTGCCCTTGCATTAACCATTTGTAATCAAATCAGTATTTATTGTTGGCGCGGTCAGATGTGTTTTATGACATTTTATGCATTGTAACTTGCAGGCAAAGGAAGAGACAAGAGAGCGAGCCATTTCCTATTCGGAACAAAATGAACTGTGAGGAAAGACGACAAGATACAGTATTAGCCTTTGCTGTCATTTTAAATAACTAATAGCCCATCTCCGCTTGAAATGTTGGGAGTGATTCATTTTTAATTATGAACTGGTAGTTTGAGCCATCAATGCTTATTGGTTGAAAGCTGTGGTATATCAGACCATATACCATGGGTATTACGAAACATTTTTTATTACGTTAGTCACTACTTTATAATAGCAATAAGGCACCTCGGATGTAATGGCTGTAACCAGGCACTCCGCGTTGCGTTGTGCGGAAGAACAGCCCTTGGCTGTTGTATATTGGCCATATACCACACCCCCTCTGGCCTTATTGCTTAATTACCCTTTTAAATAATTAATCATTTAATGTAAAAATACAGACATAACAAATCAATATGTTTTGCCACTCTGATAAATAAAAATAGGGCTGCCTTATAAGCCGCTATCAGACAGGTTCAAAAAGCCTATATCTACAAAGTACACTATGTTAAGCATTTTTCCAATTATCTCACTGAACTCAACTCTTAGTGAGCACACGTAAAAGAAGAAAAATAGGATTAAACAAGTCTATAAACTCCAGCTGAAACTGACACAGTCTGGCCAGAGTTCTGGCGGGCAACCTCGCTGGCCCTGGAGGGAGAGACATTTAAAATGTGTTGACATTTACGTCATTTAGCAGACACTCTTATCCAGAGCAACTTAAATAAGCAATTAGGGTCAAGTGCCTTGCTCAATGGCACATCAACAGATTTTCACCTTGTCAGGTTGGGAATTCAAACAAGCAACCTTTCGGTTACAGGCCCAACAAGCTTAACCGCTAAGGTACCTGCCTTTAGAGACCTCGAAACTAAGTGAAATCGTTACGGTAAGAGCCCCTGAAAACCCAGGCAGTATTCTCATTAGAGGTCAGTGTGTGCTAAGGAATTTGTCTCCCTAATTGTGCTTTAAACTTCCTTCAGCAGAATATTCCACAGTCAGAGTGGCAGAGTGCTCTGGCAAAGGCCAGCCGACAGGGTTGCCCCTAACAACCTGTTGTTAATGACTCGTGATTTCAAAGTTAATGAGAGAGCCGGCAAGCTAAAGGAAGTTAAAAGCAGCATTAGCCAAAGGCACAGTAAAAACGAAGCTAGCTATGTGGATTAACTTTTCATTACCCCTTCATTAGGTGAGCCTGAGGGATTAAAGCAACAAGAACACCGTGATGGGGGTTTCTTAAACCAATCTGAAAGTGGAGGAAAGTATGAGGGAGTAAAGTGATAGAGCTATTAGCCTCATGATACTCCATTTCCCAACATGCCCCAATGCAGGGTTGAGTGGAACTATTCCCCTTCCATTAGCCAACCGTGAGGTGAGATGGTACTGGTAGGTTAAGGGCTGGCAAGACTATCTTTCCTGAGAAATTTGACCTTGAGAATTTGATTGGGTCATTAAAAGTAGAATAAGGAGGCCATTTATAATTCTGGGCACTGAGTTTCTCTCCATTTATTTGTATAGTGTTTCTTGGTGCTGTTGTTAAATGTATTGTAGGGTCTCTTGGTGCTGTAGTTAAATGTAGGTTATCTTGGTGCTGTAGTTAAATGTAGGTTATCTTGGTGCTGTAGTTAAATGTAGGTTATATTGGTGCTGTAGTTAAATGTAGGTTATATTGGTGCTGTAGTTAAATGTAGGTTATATTGGTGCTGTAGTTAAATGTAGGTTATCTTGGTGCTGTAGTTAAATGTAGAGTTTCTTGGTGCAGTCGTTAAATGTAGGGTTTCTTGGTGCAGTCGTTAAATGTAGGGTTTCTTGGTGCAGCCGTTAAATGTAGGGTTTCTTGGTGCAGCCGTTAAATGTAGGGTTTCTTGGTGCAGCCGTTAAATGTAGGGTTTCTTGGTGCAGCCGTTAAATGTAGGGTTTCTTGGTGCAGCCGTTAAATGTAGGGTTTCTTGGTGCAGCCGTTAAATGTAGGGTTTCTTGGTGCAGCCGTTAAATGTAGGGTTTCTTGGTGCAGCAGTTATATGTACGGTTCCCTTGGTCCTGTAGTTAAATGTAGGGTTCCTTGGTCATGTAGTTAAATGTAGGGTTCATTGGTCCTGCAGTTAAATGTAGGGTTCCCTTGGTCCTGTAGTTAAATGTAGGGTTCCTTGGTCCTGTAGTTAAATGTACGGTTCCCTTGGTCCTGTAGTTAAATGTACGGTTCCCTTGGTCCTGTAGTTAAATGTAGGGTTCCCTTGCTCCTGTAGTTAAATGTAGGGTTCCCTTGGTCCTGTAGTTAAATGTAGGGTTCCCTTGGTCCTGTAGTTAAATGTAGGGTTCCTTGGTCCTGTAGTTAAATGTACGGTTCCCTTGGTCCTGTAGTTAAATGTAGGGGTTCCTTGGTCCTGTAGTTAAATGTACAGTTCCCTTGGTCCTGTAGTTAAATGTACGGTTCCCTTGGTCCTGTAGTTAAATGTACGGTTCCCTTGGTCCTGTAGTTAAATGTAGGGTTCCCTTGGTCCTGTAGTTAAATGTAGGGTTCCTTGGTCCTGTAGTTAAATGTACGGTTCCCTTGGTCCTGTAGTTAAATGTAGGGTTCCCTTGGTCCTGTAGTTAAATGTACGGTTCCCTTGGTCCTGTAGTTAAATGTAGGGGTTCCTTGGTCCTGTAGTTAAATGTACAGTTCCCTTGGTCCTGTAGTTAAATGTAGGGTTCCCTTGGTCCTGTAGTTAAATGTAGGGTTTCCTTGGTCCAGGAGTTAAATGTAGGGGTTCCTTGGTCCTGTAGTTAAATGTACGGTTCCCTTGGTCCTGTAGTTAAATGTACGGTTCCCTTGGTCCTGTAGTTAAATGTAGGGGTTCCTTGGTCCTGTAGTTAAATGTACGGTTCCCTTGGTCCTGTAGTTAAATGTAGGGGTTCCTTGGTCCTGTAGTTAAACGTACGGTTCCCTTGGTCCTGTAGTTAAATGTAGGGGTTCCTTGGTCCTGTAGTTAAATGTAGGGTTCCCTTGGTCCTGTAGTTAAATGTAGGGGTTCCTTGGTCTGTGGTTAAATGTACGGTTCCCTTGGTCCTGTAGTTAAATGTAGGGGTTCCTTGGTCCTTTAGTTAAATGTACGGTTCCCTTGGTCCTGTAGTTAAATGTAGGGGTTCCTTGGTCCTGTAGTTAAATGTACGGTTCCCTTGGTCCTGTAGTTAAATGTACGGTTCCCTTGGTCCTGTAGTTAAATGTAGGGGTTCCTTGGTCTGTGGTTAAATGTACGGTTCCCTTGGTCCTGTAGTTAAATGTAGGGGTTCCTTGGTCCTGTAGTTAAATGTACGGTTCCCTTGGTCCTGTAGTTAAATGTAGGGGTTCCTTGGTCCTGTAGTTAAATGTAGGGGTTCCTTGGTCCTGTAGTTAAATGTCACTGAGTTTCTCTCCATATATTTGCATTGTTGGGTCCCTTGGCGCTATAGTGAAATGTCACTCGCCTGCCTTAATGAGGGTAAAGTTAGAAAATATGGCCAGAACTGATTAGACCGGTTGCTACAGCAACTTTTCTCGCTCTATTCTGTCCCGAATGTTTCAAAACCTCATAGAGAGATACTAGGCAACCACGTCTGTGTCTTCACTTCCCAACTGTTACTTTTCACTTAATTATCCACCCTCAATGAGGTATATAATTGTCAACCCTCAATGAGGTATATAATTGTCCACCCTCAATGAGGTATATAATTGTCCACCCTAAATGAGGTATATAATTGTCCACCCTCACTGAGGTTGATAATTGTCCAACCTCAATGAGGTATATAATTATCGACCCCCAATGAGGTATATAATTGTCCCACTCAATGAGGAATATAATTGTCCAATCTCAATGAGATATATAATTGCTCTAGCTGCTGACATGCTCTGTGTGTGTGTGTGTGTGTGTGTGTGTGTGTGTGTGTGTGTGTGTGTGTGTGTGTGTGTGTGTGTGTGTGTGTGTCTTAACCAGCACGTTTCAGGTGACAAATTCTCTCCAGTGTGGTTATCACATTTCTACCTTCTTACCCGAAACTCTATGAAATAAGAGCTGTCTTTGTTGAGGGCATAATGAAAAGTCTCCCAATACATTGTGGATCTCTGCATAGAGGTGAAAGGTGACCCTAACGGCAAAATGATGCAGTCAGTCCATAGATTATATAGATCTGATAAGGCTCTCAGAATAAGATAAGGCTCTTAGAGAAAAAAAATACCTTAATGTGGAATTTTGAGTGTTAGGTAAAGGATATTACATTTTTTTAAACTTGAAATAAGAGAAATGTGGTTAATTGTTGTTACAAAATTAAGCGAGTCTTGGTGGGTCATGTTTCAGAGGACACATGACTCGACCTTCACCTCTCCTGAGCCCGTTGGGGAGTTGTAGCGATGAGACAATCACAAAATTGTGGAGAAAAAGGGGAGAAAATTACAAAAAAAGTATTTTGGTTTTTACTACTAAAGTATATAGATACACATTGAATAACACATTCATAAATGGCAAAAAGGACAGTCCAAAAAAATGTCATAGGAAACAAACAAGGTTTTGAAGTGTCTGTCCTAAATCTAGGAGACATTAAAAAAAACACAGGAAATATATATATTTTTACTCATACAATACTTAACCCCTTTTTTTGGATAGGCACAAAACTGTCTTCATACATTGTGAGAAGACCAATTTCCAGGATGTCTCCTGGTCTGACAAACACTGCTCCAGCTCTGCGGAAGTGCGACACTGGCAAATGCAGTGGATTCAGCGTAAACTGACACATTTTTATGGGGATTTTTTGTTTGTTATGTAACTTAGATTGACACACCGGTGCATATTTTGACTCAAGGGGGATTACAAAGTTACAGAGTTAAATGGCTCTGATAGGAGAGGGATCAACAACATTGTAGTTACTCCACAATACTAACCTAATTGATAGAGTGAATAGAAGGAAGCTTGGACAAAATAAAAATATTCCAAAACCTCCATCCCTTTTGCAACAAGTTACTGAAGTTATGCTGCAAAAACTATGGCAAAGATATTAACTTTCTGTCCCGAATACAAGGTGTTATGTTTGGGGAAAATCCAACACAACACATAACGGAGTACCACTCTCCATATTTCAAGTATAATGGTGGCTGCATCATGTTATGGGAATGCTTGTAATCATTAAGGACTGGTGAGTCTTTCAGGATAAAAAAGATATGGAATGGAGCTAAGCACAGGCAAAATCTGGGAAATGAATTCACCTTTCAGCAGGACAATAACTTAAAACACAAGGCCAAATCTACATTGGAGTTGCTTACCAAGAAGACAGGGAATGTTCTTCAGAGACTGAGCTACAGTTTTGTATTAAATCTACTTGAAAATCTAAGGCAAGACATGAAAATGGTTGTCTAGCAATGATCAACAACCAATTTAACTTGAAGAATTTTGAAAAGAATAATGGGCAAATGTTGCATAATCCAGGTGTAGAAAGCACTTACAGACTTACGCAGGAAGACTCACAGCTGTAATCACTGCCAAAGGTGCTTCTGCAAAGTATTGACTCAGGGGTTTGAATACTTATTAAAATGAAATATTTCTGTAGTTAATTTTCAATACATTTGGAAAAAACATTGTTTTCACTTTGTCATTATGGGGTATTGGGTATAGATGGGTGAAAGAAAAATATTTAAATCCATTTTGAATTCAGGCTGTAACACAACAAAATGTGGAATAAGTCAAGGGGTGTGAATACTTTCTGAAGTCACTGTACATGTTGACATTTTGGATTTTATGACAGCAGACATGACAGTGTTTAAGATCATCATTATCCGGCATAAGCCTATAAATTATGGTAAACGACCAGTGTGTGTAGCAACCTCCACATAACAATCAGCCAACAGGAAATAACCTCAAGGACACAGTGTTCTTAGGTATTTCAGATTTTTTTTCTAAACAACTTAACATTATATAGCCAGCTAACAAAACCAACACCTTAAGTGCTATTCCAAGAAAGTATTTCGATACCACAATTCAGTCAATTCCCTATAACTGCGTCCCAAATGGCACTTTATTTTAATTAGTGCACTACTTTTGATAAGCTCTGGCCAAAAGTAGTGCACTACATAGGGAATAAGGTGCCATTTTGGACGTAACTATGTGTTCTGTTGTTTGTGTCTGTCCTGTCTGTTCATTGTCCAGTTTGAGGAGGCGGGAGGCCGAGGATGGCGGGGGAGGAGAAATGAACCTGTGAACAACAACCCTGAGAGGTGTGAATTTAATCTGAATTAATGAGGTCACTTCAGAAGTCACGTCTGAAGTGATCGGGGGTGAATTCACACCATTCAGATAATTAAAGCAGCTTATTTTGACATTCAACATTAATTATTCCGGCTATATAGTAATGATGTCTGACGCGAAGGCTATAAGGCACCACTGGTTGTCTGAAACTCTGCATTCGACAGTTGGTAAACACACCAAGACATACCAAATGAAATGGGAAATGGAACAAGAAATCTGCCAAACTCTTCTCTCCTCCCTGTTGGAGACTACCTCATGTGAGGTGAAGAAGGTTAGGCCGTCATTGTTAGTAAGAATTTGTACTTAACCAGCTTGCCTGGTTAAATAAAGGTTAAATAAATAAATACTGTACGTGTGAAGGTTTGATGATAAGAGCTAACCTGAGAGCAGTGAGTTGTATTCAGCCTTCCCTGTCAGTGAAGTTCGTTTCTTCTTCTCCATGTTGTTAATATCACCCTGACCTGCTGCTTCTTCTCCATGTTGTTAATATCACCCTGACCTGCTGCTTCTTCTCCATGTTGTTAATATCACCCTGACCTGCTGCTTCTTCTCCATGTTGTTAATATCACCCTGACCTGCTGCTTCTTCTCCATGTTGTTAATATCACCCTGACCTGCTGCTTCTTCTCCATGTTGTTAATATCACCCTGACCTGCTGCTTCTTCTCCATGTTGTTAATATCACCCTGACCTGCTGCTTCTTCTCCATGTTGTTAATATCACCCTGACCTGCTGCTTCTTCTCCATGTTGTTAATATCACCCTGACCTGCTGCTTCTTCTCCATGTTGTTAATATCACCCTGACCTGCTGCTTCTTCTCCATGTTGTTAATATCACCCTGACCTGCTGCTTCTTCTCCATGTTGTTAATATCACCCTGACCTGCTGCTTCTTCTCCATGTTGTTAATATCACCCTGACCTGCTGCTTCTTCTCCATGTTGTTAATATCACCCTGACCTGCTGCTTCTTCTCCATGTTGTTAATATCACCCTGACCTGCTGCTTCTTCTCCATGTTGTTAATATCACCCTGACCTGCTGCTTCTTCTCCATGTTGTTAATATCACCCTGACCTGCTGCTTCTTCTCCATGTTGTTAATATCACCCTGACCTGCTGCTTCTTCTCCATGTTGTTAATATCACCCTGACCTGCTGCTTCTTCTCCATGTTGTTAATATCACCCTGACCTGCTGCTTCTTCTCCATGTTGTTAATATCACCCTGACCTGCTGCTTCTTCTCCATGTTGTTAATATCACCCTGACCTGCTGCTTCTTCTCCATGTTGTTAATATCACCCTGACCTGCTGCTTCTTCTCCATGTTGTTAATATCAGCCTGACCTGCTGCTTCTTCTCCATGTTGTTAATATCACCCTGACCTGCTGCTTCTTCTCCATGTTGTTAATATCACCCTGACCTGCTGCTTCTTCTCCATGTTGTTAATATCCCCCTGACCTGCTGCTTCTTCTCCATGTTGTTAATATCACCCTGACCTGCTGCTTCTTCTCCATGTTGTTAATATCACCCTGACCTGCTGCTTCTTCTCCATGTTGTTAATATCACCCTGACCTGCTGCTTCTTCTCCATGTTGTTAATATCACCCTGACCTGCTGCTTCTTCTCCATGTTGTTAATATCACCCTGACCTGCTGCTTCTTCTCCATGTTGTTAATATCACCCTGACCTGCTGCTTCTTCTCCATGTTGTTAATATCACCCTGACCTGCTGCTTCTTCTCCATGTTGTTAATATCACCCTGACCTGCTGCTTCTTCTCCATGTTGTTAATATCACCCTGACCTGCTGCTTCTTCTCCATGTTGTTAATATCACCCTGACCTGCTGCTTCTTCTCCATGTTGTTAATATCACCCTGACCTGCTGCTTCTTCTCCACGTTGTTAATATCACCCTGACCTGCTGCTTCTTCTCCATGTTGTTAATATCACCCTGACCTGCTGCTTCTTCTCCATGTTGTTAATATCAGCCTGACCTGCTGCTTCTTCTCCATGTTGTTAATATCACCCTGACCTGCTGCCTCTTCTCCATGTTGTTAATATCAGCCTGACCTGCTGCGTCTTCTCCATGTTGTTAATATCCCCTGACCTGCTGCTTCTTCTCCATGTTGTTAATATCACCCTGACCTGCTGCTTCTTCTCCACGTTGTTAATATCACCCTGACCTGCTGCTTCTTCTCCATGTTGTTAATATCCCCCTGACCTGCTGCTTCTTCTCCATGTTGTTAATATCACCCTGACCTGCTGCTTCTTCTCCATGTTGTTAATATCACCCTGACCTGCTGCTTCTTCTCCATGTTGTTAATATCAGCCTGACCTGCTGCTTCTTCTCCATGTTGTTAATATCCCCCTGACCTGCTGCTTCTTCTCCATGTTGTTAATATCACCCTGACCTGCTGCTTCTTCTCCATGTTGTTAATATCCCCTGACCTGCTGCTTCTTCTCCATGTTGTTAATATCACCCTGACCTGCTGCTTCTTCTCCATGTTGTTAATATCAGCCTGACCTGCTGCTTCTTCTCCATGTTGTTAATATCACCCTGACCTGCTGCTTCTTCTCCATGTTGTTAATATCAGCCTGACCTGCTGCTTCTTCTCCATGTTGTTAATATCAGCCTGACCTGCTGCTTCTTCTCCATGTTGTTAATATCAGCTTGACCTCCAGGGATCCCCCATGGCTTAAGTCATGTCAAAATGTGTAGAATTGCAAGAAAACTTGCTTTTAAAATTGCAAGAAAATTATCCACACCCCATGGCAAAATCTGAAGAATTGCAGGAAATAAGCTGTAAAACTGTAAAAATTGTTATGTAAAGCAAACATATTTGTTTACCTTTTATTAATAAAATACTTTTTCTGCTAACAAATCTCTCTGTACGTATTACATTATAGTTTTTAATCCCAGTGCTGAGTTAATATGAGTTAATGTGAGTTTATGTTTGTTTATGTGAGTTTGTGAGTTTATGTGAGTTCATGTTAGTTCATGTGAGTTCATGTGAGTTCATGTGAGTTCATGTGAGTTCATGTGAGTTCATGTTTAGTGGCTAATTGTACATCTAATAGGCTATGTGTTTGTAGATGGACTGAGGTAAATTAAGCTACAGCAAACAATGTGATAATGGCTGGGGTCATTTGTGCTTCTTTTTGCTGTTCTACATCTTTCTGTACCCATTAAATTATGTTTTTTAATCCCGGTTCCGAGATAATGTGAGTTAATGTGTATTGGCTAATTGTATATCTAATAGGCTATGTGTTTGTAGATGGACTGAGGTAAATGAACCTACAGCAAGCAACGTGCTAAAGGTTGGGGTCATTTTTGCTTGTTTTTGCTGTCCCCCCCATTCTCTGTGATTTCCCTGGCTGGCCAATTAGACGGAACACAAAGGAAGGTAGTTATGGCCTCACTTCTTCCCCTCTCCTTCTCTCCAAGTGAAATGAGAGAATCACTCTGAGACCTAGGAGACAACACCAAGGAACATATGAACTGCTAACCACTTCAGAGACAAGTCTTTTCTTGACCCATTTTGAACTCATTGTGAAAATGAACATCGATTTTTTTTTTGGACTGCGGTGGGGTTGTTTTCCCCAATTTGTGAGCTTGCAAGTGCACATAGGGATGAGCCAAATGAGCCGCCCGGGAGAAAACACACGTCTCCACACACAACAGATTGAACCATAACGGAAGATGGGTATTAACAATTAGTCAGAGAGAGATTAAAAACCACCAGGTGTAGCCAGCTGACGAGTCCTCAGAAGTGAGTAATGCAGCAAAGAAACAGGGGGAAAAAAACTTGATCGTTAATATTCTAAGCCGAGAATGCCAATTATCGATCTTTATGCATGCGGTTATGAGGCAATTATTCATCATGTGTTGTAAGCCCCCGGGTAATTAAACACGAGGGCAATGCTTTTGAAGGCTGTCATCAGTTGCTTTTGCCCAAGCAGTCAATCATTCTATTAGAGGGTCTTCCAAAGAACTTTGCATACGAGGAGGAGGCCATTGGCGGTTCACAGCCGCGGGCCACAAGACATCATTAAAAGGTAGCCCAGTGGAATACCACCATTCCTCCATTCCTCCTCCAACCCCAGCCAATTTCATTCCCGTTTTTCCTCACTAATTTTCAGCTTGATTCCTACCACGGCTGTGCGTCTGTGTTTCTTAATATTCCTCCACTTCCCTCTCTCCAGGCACTCCATTTTCTTGTGAGTCAATATGAAGATTGATAGATGTAAAAGCTACCTCGCAGACTCCAACAGTGAGGAAAGACGAGTTTGGCAGAATTCTTGTTGAATTCTCTCCTGGGTTAGAAACCCAAGTGGGAACCCATTTATATTCCAACAATTTCTGAAAAGTTCCACTGCTATTGAAATTACTTTTCCACTGATTTTGAAACAAAGAACACATTGCAGGAACACATAATGCTATGTATAAAAGTATGACATCTGATATGTAGTGTTTATCTAGTGTGCACAAACACATTGTAAAAAAAGAGCAAAGTCACGGTTGTTAGTATCGTCTTAGCACTAAGCTCATTACTATTAGGGAGAAAACACATGATATGTTGTGGATGTTCTCACAGTGTAAGAGACAGACTAGATTTTTATCCTGAAAACATGCCTCACCGTACTTCGAAAAAGTATTCTTTAATTGATTAAAGTGAATATGTGCTACAGTAAATTGGAGATGTCATAAAACATTGGGATAATGCATTATAATCTAGCATTATTATCAACATTATTATTATCAATTATTATCAACACATTCAAGGAGTTCAACAGGAGGACTATAATAATAGACAGCAGAAGATAATCATCCAAGATCCTTTGGACGAAACAACAACACCTTAGAAAATATTGGCACTGTTCCTGTCCCATCGATACACTGTTCCATCACCTCCCACATCTCTCAGACACACACAATGACCACTGGAGCTGATGGAGTCATACCCATTTGCACCTTGATCGATATCACGTGTGACCCTCTTGTGTGCCCTCCCTGCCACAGCTGAGGCATCCTTCAATAGCTGGGAAAGAAATGTCTCAACCAACCATCCATTGAAATGCAGACTACAAAACAAGGGCTACTCAGCAAATGTACATTAGCTCTATAGCAAACAAGATTTGCATTGATTTTTATCTTCTCTTCAACCCCTCACCTAAAATGCTCAGGAATATATCAACAAAAGTCATAACCATACATTCATTTGTTACAGTTGCTAAGCAGACTGCACTCAAGAATGGTTAAATGGTGGATAATTGAAACAGTGGATAATTTGCCTCACGAGCATGCTTGATACGGTACATACTAAGTGTGAATTGTTTAGATCAAATGAATAGTCTCGACATCTCAAATACAATTAAGAATAAATCAACTATCATATTTCGCTGTTACAGTTATGTTACAGTTGCTAAGCAGACGGCTATGCCCTCAAAAATGGCTAAACGGTGGAACATTTAAAAAGTGGATATTTTGCCTCAAATATACATGCTGGATACATACTAATTCATGTTTGACACATTAAAATGACCAGTCTTGACCTTTCAATTAAGCAGCAGTCCACAGTGTATAGCATATTTGTATTTTTTTATCCTCCTCCAGACAGAGTGAGAGAGAGCGAGAGAGGCGAGGAGGAGGAGGAGTGAAAAAACCTGCTATATTTAGACTGTGACATGGAGTTGTTTCTTTTCTGTTAGTGCCAGGACTACAGGCATCCTCTTGGGGTTTGGGGAGGACTCTCTGTTCCACAGCCTGAAAGATGGATAATTGGATATTTGGAGTAATTTTATGAACACAGCTCAGCATCTGCAGCTCAACCTCAAGTAAACAACACACCTTGGGAATAGAGCTCCCGTTCAGGCTCTCAACGTCGTCTGGAGATGCATACGGCTGTGATGTCTGACTGATTCAAGGAATGGAAGAATGTGTTTAACTCTTCTGTCTCAGCTAAGAGTTTCTGATCTTTTCTGATCTTCGTAGATCTGTTTTAAAACTGCTCGAAATTGCAGTTTGGTTTAAACTGGGACTCCACGGTCAGGATGAGTTGAATACATATGTCACCACCATGCATGAATCCAGGGAATGCAGTCTTTCAATGTGCTTCCTCATCTGGGTGTACTGTTATTAAAAGGTAAATGTATTGATGATAGGTGAGCTAGACTAAGGAAGAACAGGCCTGGGGAGGAGTGCTGATCTAGGATCAGTTTTGATCAGTCATCATGATGAATAATATGGAGGACTTGATCCTAGATCAGTGCTCCTATTCTGAGATGCTTTGTGAATACGAGCTAAGGAGAGTAGAGTAATCCTCAGCTAAACAAATAATTTGATTTCTCCTGTCTGATTCCCGCCTATTGAAATAGGGAGTTGGACAGACAGAAATAGGCTCCAAATCCCCTTTAGGCTCCAAATTCCCTCCTGTAATACTAGTTGGGAATAATGTCTGCCTCCCTGCACGATGGGAACTCGTTCCTTCTGAACATCTGTCAGCGCAGCTGTTTTTTTCATTGAGGGCCTTGTGTGATGAGCAATTCACATGGGACCCCAGTCTAAGGAGATGCATTGTTAGGTAGGAAGGATGTTGATGTTGGCACAATATCCAGACAGACACTTAATAACTTGTGCCATCCCATCAGTCAAGGGGTCAAGACTATGAGCTTGACAATGATCTCTTTATTCAAAGAATGTTAACTACATTATCCGAAAATGCAGAGGAGAGACACAAATCACGCTAAGGTGACATCATACATCTACATTTATGCAAATACTACCTGCCTATCATAACACATGATTCTGGTGCTGGAGTATGGTCTAGCAGTAGTGCTTCTGACTCCAGACCACATGCTCCACACTGTGGGATATTGAGCCCCGTCTTGGCCACTCTGTCTGTGACCCTACTACTGTCTATACAATATCATTCAAAAGGATCCCCAAAAAACACCTAGTAGGTTGATTATACTAGGATGAATTCAATGTCTTCAGGTCACTGGTGTATTCTGAGTTCAGCTCTCCATCCTGAGGTACGTGCAGTATATGCCTTTGCTGCTGTGTAAGAAACTGGCATAGTGTGTGACCTCAGGGTTATGGGTTTGCTGTAAGTTTCCAAGATGTATTTCCTTCCAAGGCACTGAACTGTCATTAACATGAGCTATTCTCCATATATTTCAGGAACGTTGCAGCAGCAGTGGGTATATGATACATGGATTTTAGACACCGCAGCCTTACACTATCTCGGGTGATAACCAATAAAATGAACTTCTTGGCTCATAATTCCTGAAGTGAATTAACATTTATTTCAATCTCTGATCCAGGTCAGAATTTATATCTGAAAGGCAAGGAAAATATAAAAATGTCTCATGAATTTCCAGATTCTAATATGCTTAACCCCAGTGAACAGATATACTTATATTAACATTATCTTCTGGGCTTAACTATATGCCTGTTTTTCATGCTACATTGTTTCCACTGCAATTCATTAAATATCTACATGTAATGCACTCTGTCCTTCCCTTTCATAAAGTACATTCTATTGTAGTGCACAATCCAGCTAGCAATGCAACCTCAGATCCACCCACCTACCTATCAGCCATCCAACTACCCACCCACCCACCAACCTACTGTACTTATCAACAGTAAAGTATAACACCTTGGGAAATGTTCCATAGTTACATAAAAGACAACAAAGAGATCAAGTTCTTATTGAAAATATTTTGAAAATTGCCATGAGACACTAGTACAAGTCTGCAGAATTAATGAAAAATGAGTGACTAAATACAGTGAGACATCTGTCTGCCAGTATAGGCCTTAATGATGAATATCTATATTTGTCCATAGCTTTGGAGCTGGCTATGAAAGCAATCTTCCAACAGTTACACTACATTGCTGTTGAATGCCTTCTTCTCTGGAGGTTGGGGAGGTTGTAGAGAGACAGGCATGGTTGTGCAAAAAATCTGTTACTTTCCAAAAGTCTGACAACCTGAACACAGCATTTTTAGGCCCTCTCAAAGCTCTGGCTGGAAGAGAGGCAGTGTAAGCAACAACAAATGTCACAGCAGTGTTATTAAGCCCTGTTCATAAACAGTAAAACAGTATTTTTTTTATAAAATACTCAGGTGCTTCATTGTGTTTCATTTCAAACTGATGCTGCCAGATGTGTTTATGGACATTACTGGTATGTCTATGAGTCTTGGGCACTTCCTTTGATCATGGTAAGGTTATTGATTTGTTTTCTAGGGTTCTATTTCAGGCAAGAGGTTCCCCATGTTCATTGTGTGATTTGGGTATCATCTCTGGCTAAGAATACAGACATGTAAGAGATGAATCCATTGGGACTCGGACAAAAGATAACGGTAATAATCTATGATATAATCCTGTCACATAATTGCGGCCTTCAGAAAGGACGGACTGCTAGCCTGCGACGCCATATAGCCTTGTATTCCCATGTGAACAAAAAAAGATGAAGTGAACCGTAGCGGTGGGGAGAGACCACGTTGACCTCAGTGATTCAAATTAGAGGGTGCTTCAAGCAAGCAAATCCAACTGATTAGCAAAGCAACGGATGCCCTCTTTTATAATAGGTCTTCATCTGACGTTGAGCCAACAAGTATAAGATAAAGGGGCAATCTGCAGTTTCTACATACATTTTTGGACTTGCAGTGAATTCGGAAAGCATTCAGACCCCTTCACTTTTTCCACATTTTTGTTGAGTTACAGCCTTACTATTAAATTGATTGAATTAATTTTTTCACTCATCAATCTACAAACAATAGCCCATAATGACAAAGCGAAAACAGATTTTTCTTAAATAAAAAACAAAATTGAACTCATGTGCATCCTGTTTCCATTGAGGATCTTTGAGATGTTTCAGAATAAAAAAACAAATTTAGCTCATGTGCATCCTGTTTCCATTGATCATCCTTGAGATGTTTCTACAACTTGATTGGAGTCCACCTGTGGTAAATTCAATTGATTGGACAAGATTTGGAAAGGCCCACACCTGTCTATATAAGGTCGCACAGTTGACAGTGCATGTCAGAGCAAAAACCAAGCCATGAGGTCGAATTGTCCATAGAGCTCTGAAACAGGACTGTGTCGAGGCACAGACCTGCAACATTGAAATTCCCCAAGAACACAGTGGCCTGCATCATTCTTAAATGGAAGAAGTTTGGAACCACCAAGACTCTTCCTAGAGATGGAAGAGATGGCCGCATGAACTAAGAGCTCTGCACAAGTAGTTTCCAATTCCTAATCTTACCTCCACTTCAAGTTTAAACTCCTTTAGCTTTAGTCAAAAAGTCATGGCGGCTACAAAAGGCGACATTACAGGTAACATTTTTACCCAGAATCGAGCATTAGCGACGGAAAAAGTTGCCAAGAAGCAGCTAGCTTCAGAAAAAGCTAGCGCCATTAGCCAGGAGCAAGAGGACCCGTTCCCCCCCGAGGTCCAATGGCTGCCAACCTCGCACTCTGTCAAAGACTTCCTTTCTGAGTTGAGATCTGTTACGGTTTCTTCCGTCGAAGGAGAGGCGGACCAAAATGCAGCGTGGTAATTTTGATACATGTTTAATAAACAAATAAACACGAACAGTACAAAACAAGAAACGTAACGCGAAAACCTAAACAGCCTATCTGGTGCAAACAAACACAGAGACAGGAACAATCACCCACGAAACACTCAAAGAATATGGCTGCCTAAATATGGTTCCCAATCAGAGACGACAATAAACACCTGCCTCTGATTGAGAACCACTTCAGGCAACCATAGACTTTTCTAGATAAACCCACTATACCACAATCCCAATACCTACAAAAAACCCAAGACAAAACACACCACATAATGAACCCATGTCACACCCTGGCCTGACCAAAATAATAAAGAAAACACAAAAAACTAAGACCAGGGCGTGACAGTACCCCCCCCCACTTGCATCGAGTCCTTTGATTGGCGACCCTCGCCGCCGACCTTGGCCTAGTAACCCTCACCAAGGGCCCCACTGGACTGAGGGGCAGCTCGGGACTGAGGGGCAGCTCGGGACTGAGGGGCAGCTCGGGACTGAGGGGCAGCTCGGGACTGAGGCGTAGCTCGGGACTGAGGGGTAGCTCGGGACTGAGGGGAAGCTCAGTACTGAGGGGAAGCTCAGTACTGAGGGGAAGCACAGTACTGAGGGGAAGCTCAGTACTGAGAGGAAGCTCAGGCAGGTAGTTGGCTCTGACAGATCCTGGCTGGCTGGTGGTTCTGGCAGATCCTGGCTGCTCCATGCAGACTGGCAGCTCTGGCTGATCCATGCAGACTGGCAGCTCTGGCTGCTCCATGCAGACTGGCAGCTCTGGCTGCTCCATGCAGACTGGCAGCTCTGGCAGCGCTGAACAGGCGGGAGACTCCGGCAGCGCAGAACAGGCGTGAGACTCCGGCAGCGCTGTAGAGGAGGAAGGCTCCGGCAGCGCTGTAGAGGAGGAAGGCTCCGGCAGCGCTGTAGAGGAGGAAGGCTCCGGCAGCGCTGGAGAGGAGGAAGGCTCTGACAGCGCTGGACAGGCGAAGCGCACTGAAGGCCTGGTGCGTGGTGCTGGCACTGGTGGTACTGGGCCGAGAACACGCACAGGAAGCCTGGTGCGGGGAGCTGCCACCGGAGGGCTGGTGTGTGGAGGTGGCACAGGATGGACCGGACCGTGAAGGCGTACTGGAGATCTTGAGAGCAGGGCTTGCACAGGACGTGCAAGGCTAGGGAGGTGCACAGGAGGCCTGGTGCGTGAGGCTGGCACAATCTTCACCAGCCGACTAACACGCACCTCAGGACGAGTATGGAGCGCTGACCCAGGTGCCATCAAAACGTTTTTTGAAAGACAATCCTGGTCAATGAGAGATGGACCAATGACTAAATACGATTACTGTTATTACTAAAGGAGGTAAGACAACATATAGCCTATATCCAAAGAGCCACCCGCCCCGCTAAATGTCGTTATAGCTGTCTAATCTCTATTTATTTTCCTTTAGCTGAGAGGGATAGGCTCAACATAGCCTAACCTAGGCCTACTAACGTTTCAGCCTACTTTTATTTCCCTTTTCTTTCGTTGCTATTATTACTTGTGGTTCCCTATGTCCCTTGGGGGAGCTATATGTAGGCTGGGCTATTGATTTTATTTTCTCCCTCTTTTAATGTGGTCTGGACGGGGGCTACGTTGTCAATGCGTTGCGGAGACGAGAGGAGGAGGCATTTCTTTGGTGGGGAGGGGGAGACGTTGTGCGTTGCTAACTTTTCCCGTTTTTTTTTTTTTTGGAACACAGAATTGAGACGGGGGGGGGGTAATAGATCCAACGGGATATGTCGAGTTGTTTGGGAAGTCGGCTGGGGTGTTCAGAGATTATTATTTTATGTATACCATTTATTTTCCTTTTATGTTAACGCAGCTGTAACTATTATTCACCTTTACCCTGAGATGACTTGCACTAACGTTTGATTATTGTTCGATGACGATGACTAGCACCTTAAATCTATTGACATGGAACTGCCATGGTCTGCATGCAATAAAACGGAAAAAGATACTATGTGCTCTAAAAAAGGAAAAAGCAGACATCGCGCTATTACAAGAGACACACCTTTGTGATGCCGAACATGCCAAACTATGCAGAGCTTGGGTGGGACAGGGGTATTTCTCATCTTTCAAATCAAACAGTAGTGGCACAGCCATACTTATCCATAAGAATGTTCCATTCATAATTGACAAAAACATATCTGATCCGGAGGGGAGATTTATTTTGATAACTGGGTCACTGTATGGACAACCAATTACTATCTTAAACATATACGCCCCTAACACAGATACTCCTGCTTTCATGTCAAAAATGATAACCCTGTTCAATGAGCATTGTGTTTCCTTTGGCGTGGTGGCCGGAGAATTGCACCCTTAACCCAACCCTAGACAAATCATCTCAAGTCCCCACCACAAATCCTAGATCTGCAAAGATGTTCTCTCTTACTAAAGAGATGGGACTGATAGATATATGGAGAGAGACAAATAGCTCATCTATGGACTATACATACTACTCTAATGTCCATAACACCTACTCCCGTATAGATTACATTTTTATCCCAAAGAGTTTCATAAGTTCAGCCACATGTACAATCGGACCCATAGCACTTTCAGATCACTCCTTTGTCCACCTCCGCTTTGACCTCTGCAAAACATCCCGAGGTCAAAGAGCTGGAAATTCAACACCTCCATGCTATCAAACGAAGCTTTCCATACATTGGTAACTACATGGATAGACAACTACACACAAGACAACAAAGATTCTCCTGTTTCTTCGGCCACAATGTGGGACGCTGCCAAAGCCACACTAAGAGGTCATCTAATTGCATATGCTTCCTCTAAGAAAAAAGCAATGGAAGCACACTGGCTAGATTTTGAAAGGGAGCTAGAATGCTGTGAGACAGCACCTCCTGGAGTAAACTTAAAGCAGCCAAAGCCAAACTGAATTTGGACTTTACTCGGTAGATTAAAAAAACAAGTTTTCTTTACTAAACAGATATACCATGAGTATAGCAATAGGCCGAGTAGACTGCTTGCTTACCAAATAAAAAAAGATCAGTCAGAGCGTACAATCATGGCTATCCGAACAGCAGAGGACGAGGTCACATAAGACCCAAAAAAGATCAATTGAACTTTTCATGATTTTTACTGCAAACTATATACCTCTGAGAGAAAACACACAGAGGCAGAACTCCACTCCTTCCTAGAGGGAATCTCGCTACCTAAACTATCAGATACCGACCAAGAAGATCTCAACTCCCCCTTCACTCCTGAGGAGATCCTGGAGGCAATTACCTCCATGCCACCTAACAAGTCCCCAGGCCCAGATGGATTCCCCAGATAGTTCTACAAAGCTTTTTGGCCCCAGCTTAGCCCTATTTTCATGCCAGTGCTGGATGATTTTTGCAAAAACTGACTTCTCCCAGACTCAATGCACACAGCTCACATTACAGTATTGCTCAAAAAAGACCCTCTATCCTGCTCGTTCTTCTGGCCCATAAGCTTGTTGGATTTCGACTACAAAATAATTACCACATTTCTCGCCAAAAGACTAAACACTCTTCTTCCCAAAATAATAGAGGCAGACAAAACTGGATTTATTAGAGACAGATACTCTTTTGATAACATTCGGCGTCTTTAAAAAATATATATTGATCAAGTAAACGCACAGAAGACCCCTGTCCTGCTGGCTTCACTGGATGCTGAGAAGGCGTTCAACAGGATGGAGTGGAGATTTCTGTTCTCAGTCTTAGAAAAGTTCAATATGAACCCAAACTTTATTAAATGAATCAAATCACTATACTCTCATCCACATGCCATGGTGACTACTAACGAACTGAATTCTGACAGATTCCCTTTGGGACGGGGCACTAGACAAGGGTGCTCGCTGTCCCCCCTGCTCTACCTCTTGGGGGCGGAGCCGCTGGCAGAGTTGATAAGGAGCAATCCAAGTATTACGGGTGTTTCTGCAGGTGGCCTACAGCACAAGATTTCGCTTTACGCGGATGATGTCTTGCTCTACATATCCAACCCTGAGAAATCCCTTCCATTTTAAACACAATTGCTCAGTATGGCAAGTTTTCAGGTTATAAGATACATTTGAACAAATCCACTGTCTGCCCTCTCAATCTTACACTCACCAGCTCTATGAAGACAATATGTCCATTCCAATGGAAGACACAGGGGTTTCAATACCTTGGGATCTTCATAACACCAGATCTGAATAGACTTTTCAAGGAAAACCATATTCCACTCCTGGATCAAATCAGGAATGATCTCCAAACCTGGATCTCCCTCCCAATTAGCTTAGTAGGAAAAATTAATGTCATCCGTATGAACATCCTCCCTAGACTGAACTATTTATTTCATATGCTCCCATGCTATCTCCCAGTTTCCTTTTTCAAAACAACTAACCAAAGCATCACCACATTTATATGGGAAAATACAAAACCTAGGATCATGTTCTCCACTCTATCGAAACCTGAATCTAAGGGTGGTCTTGCCCTTCCCTCCATTCAATTGTACTACTGGTCTGCCCAAATCCGCAACATGCTAACATGGATCACAAACAGACAAGAGTGAACGTGGATTCAGATAGAAGCCCAATCCTGTGGTTCATTGCCACTAAGCTCAATTATATTCATTAATAATTTTTGTGAAGTGGGCAACATAGCCAAAACCTTTGTGATTTACAGCACCCTACTAGCGTGGAGGGACTGTAAGAAATACCTGGGCATTTCCTCCCAAATATGTTCTCACTCACCCATAGTAGGCAACCCAGACTTGCCAAAAGTCCTGAAGGATGCCAACTTTAATCTTTGGCATACTCTCGGAATCAGGACCTTTTCAGACCTATTTCATCAGAAAACCACTACACTGAAATCCTTTCAAGAGCTCTGCAGTGAATTCAATGTGCCAAGATCCCTTTTTTTTAAAACATCTTCAAATTAGACATGTCATTTCCTCATTTACTTCCAAGTGGATGCTTAGAACTCAGTTGAATGAAGTTGAAACGCTTCTTGTCACAGCACAATCCATTAAAGGCTAAATATCTTATATCTATAGATATAAGAGAAAGGAGGCTCCTCCTTTACTCCTTTGAAAATAATCTGGGAAAAGGACCTTGGTCTGACTATCGGTGATGAGTTATGGGCGGAGGTTTGCGACAGGGTATACTGCTCCTCTACTAATGCAAAAATGAAATAATCTAATTACAAATTTTATTACACTCCTTTGAGACCCCATAGAATGAAAACGGATATCTTTCCTAACTGTAAAAGATGTACCTGTCACGCCCTGACCTTAGAGATCCTTTTTATGTCTCTATTTTGGTTTGATCAGGGCGTGAGTTGGGGTGGTCATTCTATATTTTGTGTTTCTATGATTTTCCATTTCTATGTTTTGGCCGGGTATGGTTCTCAATCAGGGACAGCTGTCTATCGTTGTCTCTGATTGGGAACCATACTTAGGTACCCTTTTTCCCACCTGTGTTTGTGGGAAGTTAACTTTGTTGATGGCACATAGCCTTAAGCTTCACGGTTTGGTTTGTATTGTTTTGTCGGCGTCATTTCTTAAATAAAGTTAAATGTACACTCACCACGCTGCACCTTGATCCTCATCCTTCAACAGTCGTGACAGTACCTCTGAAAGTGGAACCTATATGCATGTATTTTGGAACTGAAGAGAGATTGCCAGATTTGGCAATCTATACTTACTGCTGCACAGAAAATACTAGATGTACAGTTTGATATGACCCCGTGTATCTAACTTCGTAATACCCTGCAGGACTTTGTTCTTGAACCTGACAGAGAAAATTTGCTCATGACTATTACATACTTTGCTAAGAAATTTATTATTCTATTGTGGGCCTCTAATACCCCTCCTACATTTAAAATGTGGATTGACCAGATTGTTGACTTTCTCCCTCTTGAAAACTCGCTTATGACCTCTGCAAGAGACAGCCCAAGTTTGATTGACTCTGGTCTTCACTATTCAGCTATATCGTCGTCTCAGCTAAGGCTGGAACTACCTAATAAGAACCTTGATAGTGCTGCTGCAAGTTTTATATATATAATTATATATTATTATTTGTGTTATTATTTTTTCTATGTTTTTAAAGTCTGTCACATCTGTGAATGTGGAATGTGTTTTGTTGATTGAAAAACAAAACTTAATAAAACTTTAAATTGAAAAAAAAAGAATGTGTACATATAATTAATGTATAACTTAAATCCTTATGAGCTTAGTTCAACTGTCGTACCCCATCAGCACCCAAAATAAGCATTTTTTTACTCCAATGTTTTAAACAATGTAAATAAATATTGTATAGCCTAAAAAATATGTTAAAACCATAATTTTCAGATCATGGATGGTCACTCTTTGCATCCATAGCTTTGTCTATGAATTTGAGAGTGGTTACATTTCTCCAACTCCATCCCTCAGCTGAATGCCACTTTGAGCAAGAAAAGAGCAGGGAGCAGTAACGTGCTGTAACATACACTGAGTGTACAAAACTTTAAGAACACCTGCTCTTTCCATGACATAGACTGACCAGCTGGATCCAGGTGAAAGCTATGATTCCTTATTGATAAAGCTTATTGATAAAGCTAGGATCCCTTATTGATAAAGCTATGATCCCTTATTGATAAAACTATGATCCCTTATTGATAAAGCTTATTGATAAAGCTAGGATCCCTTATTGATAAAGCTATGATCCCTTATTGATAAAGCTATGATCCCTTATTGATAAAGCTTATTGATAAAGCTATGATCCCTTAAATAAACTTTAATTAGTGTAGATGAAAAGGAGGAGACAAGTTAATGAAGGATTTGTTAACCTTGAGACAATTGAGACATGGATTGTGTATGTGTGCCATTCAGAGGGCAAGACAAAAGATTTAAGTGCCTTTGAGCAGGGTTCGGTAGTAGGTACCAGGCGCATGGGTTTGTGTCAAGAACTGCAACGCTGCTGGGTTTTTCACACTCAGCAGTTTCCCTTGTGTATCAAGAATGGTCCATCACCCAAAGGACATCTATGCCAACTTGACACATTTGTGGGAAAATTGGAGTCAACATGGGCCAGCATCCATGTGGATTGCTTTCGACACCTTATAGAGTCCATGCCCTGATGAATTGAGTCTGTTGTGAGGGCAAAAGGGGGTGCATCTCAATATTAGGAAGATGTTTTGTACACTCAGTGTACAGTATATGAGGATAATGATCACTGTACATTCCATGTTTTGCTGTGTGGAGGAAAGGAGAGGTCAGCCATCATGCTCTGTTCTACCCCTGCTAGGCAGTCGGGGCCAACCTGTGTCAGCACGCTCAAATTAGTTCCATCACCCATTTCCCATTTGGGTGCTGTAGATAAAGACAGTGGTCTGATAATTAACCTATCAAACCCTTCTAAAATCACCACTACATGAAAGCTGTATTTTGGGGGGGAAATCCATGTGTATCGAATACAGTTCAAGTGTATAGGCTGTTTTGTACTGAGTGCTGTAATTGCATTTTTAAATATTACAGTGGGTAATAACAAGTCAAATTGGATGCTGCATCAGCACACAATGTGACATTGACAGAGGTAGTTTTGCAATTTAACTTGCATTATGGGTTCCCATCCTCGATATTAAATAGATTTAGCCATTTCAGATAAAAGAAATAAACTGTCATACTATCTCTCACACTTACCCAATTTCTACTCTGTCTGTTCGTATTAGCGAAAATATGTGATTGAATATTCCAGAGGGAATATATCAATCATACTTGAAAATGTCCATTTAGAAATGTCATTTCCCATATCTATATCTCAAGGTGTTAAATACCATTTCGGAATTAGGAAGGACCAAAAACCTTCAAATGAAACTAACAAGACTGAATATGAATATAAATAAACTGCCTGGTTAGACTGAACAAGCTATTCAAATCAAATTCAAGTGTATTTGTCACATGGACATGATACAGAGGAGTAAATGGTAGAGTGAAATGCTTACTTGGGAAGTTGGACAATTATCTATAATTCCTTCACTGTATCAGTGGCCAATAGTTAGGCAATGTTGGAGTCATTCCGAGTTACAAACACCAAGTGGGCTCTAATGATGTCTCCACATAACGTAATGTAATTGAGCAGTGGAAATGAGGGCGGTACTGATTTTCAAATATCTCTTTTCATTAATTCATCAGGGACCTTATTCACCCTTTATAAGAGGTTACACAGTTATGAGAAATGTGTCATGTGATTAAACGTTCCATTGTGCACGAGACATGGAATTTCCCGAATATACCATATCACCCGCCATTTCAAATGACATTTCCCACAAAAAGGCAGCTGCCTCCATTCAAACATTTCTTGACTAGACAACAGTGTAATCTTGGAGCAAAGTAAAGAGCAGATCCATTTCATTATGTCTGAGCACACTGTATTAATCACAAAGCAAAGCCATTCTCAGGAGAAGGGAAGGAGGAGGTAGAGGATGATGAAGGGGAGGAGGAGGTGGAGGATGATGAAGTAGGATGAAGGGGAGGAGGAGGTAGAGGATAATGAAGTAGGATATGGGAGAAGGAGGTGGAGGATGATGAAGTAGAAGGAAGGGGAGGAGGAGGTGGAGGATGATGACGTAGGATGAAGGGGAGGAGGAGGTGGAGGATGATGAAATAGGATGAAGGGGAGGAGGAGGTGGAGGATGATGAAATAGGATGAAGGGGAGGAGGAGGTGGAGGATGATGAAATAGGATGAAGGGGTGGAGGAGGTGGAGGATGATGGCGTAGGATGAAGGAGAGGAGGAGGTGGAGGATGATGAAATAGGATGAAGGGGAGGAGGAGGTGGAGGATGATGAAATATGATGAAAGGGAGGAGGAGGTGGAGGATGATGAAATAGGATGAAGGGGTGAAGGAGGATGAAGTAGGATGAAGGTGGGGGGTTGATGAAGAGGAGGAGGAGGTGGAGGATGATGAAATAGGATGAAGGGGAGGAGGAGGATTATGAAGTCGGATGAAGGGGAGGAAGGTGATGAAGTAGGGTGAAGGGGAGGAAGGTGATGAAGTAGGATGAAGGGGAGGAGGAGGTGGAGGATGACGAAATAAGATGAAGGGGAGGAGGAGGCGGAGGATGATGAAATAGGGTGAAGGGGAGGAGGCGGTAGAGGATGATGAAGAAGGAGGGGGATGAGAAGGAGTAGGAGACACAGTGCAGATGAACCAAAACATGGCAGCTTCCACTGATAAATCCTTTGAAATATTTCCCCAGCACATTAAAAAAAGTGTATGATATGATATCTTGCCCACTACATATCTCAGAGCCCTAAGTTGCCACACTCTTCTAAATCTAGTTGTCAGTGAGAGAGAGAAAGAGAAAGGGAGAGAGGGAGGCATGGAGAGGGAAAGAGAGGGAGAGAGGGAGAAAGAGAGGGGGGTGACTACAGAGGTCAGCAAACCCTGCAGCAACACTCAGACAGACCTGATGACAGACATCATGCAGTGCACCAATCTATCCAAACAGCAACGCTTGCATTCTTGATTGGCCTGCTTCAGTATCCAGTGAAATATTGCATGCCTTTTTAACTCCTTGGGTTAGGCTGTTGAAAATCGATGTGAAAGGCACTATGCAGATCGACGTTTCCTGCCTGTAATGACTTTCACTTCTGGATTTCTAAGTGCTTTGGAGCCTGAGTATTAATTCGCTGTGGCATGACTAAAGTATTTGAAAGGACACAATAAGACGAATAGAACCCAGGTCTGGTGACCATGCATTACGACCAAAACATCCCTCAAGAAATTTTGATTTTTTAAGGACACAAAAATACAGTTTGAACCCTGGTGACAATGCATCATGGCAACAAAGATTCCGACAGAAAATGTTTTGTCCTTATTCAATGTCTCTTTGTGGTTTGAAACTGCTTCTCCTGTTGCAATGACTCAGATTTAAAGGAGAGTAAACTCCAGTTTTCAGGACTTAGGAAAAGGTTTTTAGTTTTCAGGGCAGTCGTTGGTGTCTTGGGGGGATAATTCCATTTCAGGTATTGGTGGAAAACAGTTTTACTCCGTCACTCTGATCTCCCCATACTCTCATCGATAAACAAGAAAAGCATTTTGCCTCCCTCCATCCAAATGACAAGCTCTTGCTCTTAATGTCAAGCAATGCACTTTGAAATTCTGAACACATTAACGGGTAACTACCTCGATAAAACAAGCCATCAACAACGTCAGCATCCCGATGCTCAGTGAATGAGTCATAAAGCATAAAGGATTTTGGCCCCGATTTAGCTGTCCCAGACAAGTTTTTGAGATCGGAGACAAAATCACTATGTCGTTGCCTACTCGGGGCGCGAGGCTGTCAGCGACCCTTGTTTAATGTGAACGGTCGCAACCTGAGGGCTACCGATCACGATATTTTCAAAAATGTTTGCACAAAATCTGCAATGCTCTTGTAGTGCAACCAGAATTTTTGAGAATAATGATCAGCAATAGCCAATGAGAGCCCGCCAGAGAAGAGGCCAGTGAGATGATGACCCATAGTTCAACTTCTATTCCACGTTGATTCAACATAATTTCATTGAAATGGCATGGAAACAACATTGATTCAACCAGTGAGTGCCCAATGGGGACGTTGTTTCGCATCACCCAGAATGTGTACACTCTCGAGCACGAGGGATGATTACTAGTGTGCATTTAACCAAAGCCAAAGTGTCAAATCGTTACAGCTCTGAAGTTCACAATCAATGTTATTCAATTCAAAATGCTGGCTAGATAATTCAACTCTGTATGGCTGTATGGCAAGTGTGAATGTCCAACTGAAAAAGTTTATGAGTCTGCTTTGAGCCACAGCTTCTTGTAGCTACATTAACAATCTCATCACATCATTGTTTTCGAGAGACAGCGTGATGATTTTGAGAATCCAAGTGAAGAATCTTGCAGTGTGTGAACCCTGTCTGTGCCAGATCATTTATTGTGCTCCCCACTACGTTGGCAAGACAAAAAACAACAGGAAAGACAGCCGTTTAATGTGAGATGCTCAGCTATGTAAGGATTTTGAAAGTCATGTCATGTACACCCAGCATGAAAAGGCTCCTTGTATTTTTCTAACACCTCAGCAAGCAGCAAGTCAAAGTTGTTTCTTCTTAAATCAACCTTTAACTTGATTATACTTTAGAGAATAGAGAAGAGAGACCTACCTCTCCAATCTCTAGTGTAAAAGTAAGGCTGATCAGAGTTGGTACCGCGAATGGGGCAGCTGGTACGACTGGCACAACTGCCACCGATGCCCACTGTCAAAGCACCCAGCCATCGTACAGCTGAATATGAGCACAAGCGACAGTGGAACAACCTGGGGATCTGATGCGTGATGTCACCCTGCCACCCTGATGCCAATCGATGCCAAACTGGTAAGTGTCAGGGAAACTTCAAAACTCCTCTTTCCACAGTTTGCATTTCTTCATCAAAATATAGAATGAGATTAATTACTTTATGTATTCTTAAGCTTTCCTCAACGTAACCTAAAGCATGGCTAAATGGTGAATTATAGGAGTAGATGCATAGATTTCACTTTGGGGCATGAAAATCATCTTGCTGATCTGTCATCGTATATCGTAAGTCCTTGAAGAATCTCAGTGTTTTGTCAGTAATATGGCAATACATCTGCATGACTCGGTGTAGCAATTTATCTGCATCACATCACCAGCAGAATCATCAATTTACTTGAAATGTATTCAAAAGTGGAGAACATTTGATTATAAAAATGAAGCAGATAAATATGTAGAATAGACAAACTGAATAGGAAAGGAAGAAAGTTGTTGAAGATCAACTATGCGATGGCACATATTAAGTGGTGGAAAAAGTACCCAATTGTCATAGTAAAGATACCTTAATAGAAAATTACTCAAGTAAAAGTGAAAGTCTCCCAGTAAAATACTACTTGAGTAAAAGTCTAAACGTATCTGGTTTAAAATATACTTAAGTTTAAAAAGTAAAAGTAAATATAATTTCAAATTCCTTATATTAAGCAAAGCAGACGGACACATTTTCAAGTTTTTTCTTTTACAGATAGCCAGGGGCTCAATCCTTCACTCAGACATCCTTTACAAATGAAGCATGTGTTTAGTGAGTCCTCCAGATCAGAGGCAGGGGATGACCAGGGATGTTCTCTTGATAAGTGTGTGAATTAGACCATTTTCCTGTCCTGCTAAGCATTCAAAATGTAGCGAGTACTTTTGGGTGTCAGGGAAAATGTATGGAGTAAAAAGTACATCATTTTCTTTAGGAATGTAGTGAAGTAAAAGTTGTCAAAAATATAAATAGTAAAGTAAAGTACAGATACCACAAAAAAATGACAAGTAGTTCTTGAAAGCATTTTTACCTAAGTACTTTACACCACTGCACATATTCGAAACCTATTGTTATTGATATTTACTTCCACAACACGCTATCTACACTACCGGTCAAAAGTTTTAGAACACCTCCTCATTCAAGGGTTTTTCTTTATTTTTACTATTTCCTACACTGTAAAATAATAGTGAAGACATTAAAACTATGAAATAATACATATGGAATCATGTTCTCATGAAAATAGTGTTTCTTTTTGAGATTCTTCAAAGTAGCCACCCTTTGCCTTGATGACAGCTTTGCACACTCTTGACATTCTCTCAACCAGCTTCACCTGGAATGCTTTTCCAACAGTCTTGAAGGAGCACATGTTGGCTGCTTTTCCTTCACTCTGCGGTCCGACTCATCTCAAAACTTCTGAATTTGGTTGAGTTCGGGTGATTGTGCAGGTCAGGTCATCTGATGCAGCACTCCATCACTCTCCTTCTTGGTAAAATAGCCCTTACACAGCCTGGAGTTGTGTTGGGTCATTGTCCTGTTGAAAAACAAATGATTGTCCCTTTAAGCCCGAACAAAGACACGGCGGGTTGGAACTAAAAATCTCCAATTTGGCCTTCAGATCAAAGGACAAATTTCCACCGGTCTAATGTCGTGTTTCTTGGCCCAAGCACGTCTCTTCTTCTTATTGGTGTCCTTTAGTAGTGGTTTCTTTGCAGCAATTTGACCATGAAGGCCTGATTCACACAGTCGCCAATGAACAGTTGATGTTGAGATGTGTCTGTTACTTGAACTTTGTGAAGCCTTTATTTGGGCTGCAATTTCTGAGGCTGATAACTCTAATGAACTTTGAGTTAAAGTCCTCATGAGAGCCAGTTTCATCATAGCGCTTGGTGGTTTTTGCAACTGCACTTGAAGTTTTGGAAATTTTCCATATTGACTGACCTCATGCCAGCCAGTGATGATGGACTGTTGTTTGTCTTTGCTGATTTGAGCTGTTCTTGCCATAATATAGACTTCATCTTTTACCAAATAGGGCTAGCTTCTCTATACCCCCTTACCTTGTCACAACACAACTGATTGGCTCAAACGCATTAAGAAGGAAAGAAATTCCACAAATTAACTTTTAACAAGGCACACCTGTTAATTGAAATGCATTCCATGTAACTACCTCATGAAGCTGGTTGAGAGAATGCCAAGAGTGTGCAACGCTTTCATCAAGGCAAAGGGTGGCTACCTTGAAGAATCTCAAATATAAAATATATTTTGATTTGTTAAACACTTTTTTGGCTACTACATGATTCCATATGTATTATTTCATAGTTTTAATGTCTTCACTATTATTTTACAGTGTAGGAAATAGTAAAAATAAAGAAAAACCCTTGAATGAGGAGGTGTTCTAAAACTTTTGACCTGTAGTGTATATGCAATTTAACTCAATAAACAAGAAAATAAATGCTTATACCAATGCTGCGATGATGTAGACGTGGGTCTGCAATCCACCATGATGGCTCGATACAGTACATAAACGGATTAGCGGGGGTCATCACTGATCTATGGAGGAGTAGTAACATATTTAGGACTTTGGAGAGATATTTTTATATACCACCCACACTGGACTTCTTCTTTCTCAACAGGGTCAATATGTTTTATACACCAATTACACACATAAAGATCAGTGTTACTACCAAGACAAATACCCTCAAGAGCAGAAGCAAATATGGACAAATAAATGCATAAAGCAAAGCTGAGGCTGTGTGAGAATAAAAAGAATATTTTTTTAAAAAGGTCAGGAGGTACCGGAAATGACCATTAACCATGGAATGCGACGAATGACTAAAAAAGCTTTATTATCAAGTATACCCAATTATTTGTCTAATCGTCCAATCATCTGTAGTGCTGCATTCTTTTGATATTTTTTTTTATCTACATCAAAGCATGTTAAATTGATGATTGTGTTTAAAAATTATTATTTGTAAATGTACTTTATGGAACACTAGAGTTTGCTAAGGAATTTTACAAGTGTGGCTCAAATGCTAGAAATACTGTCTCTTAGATATACAGTAGGATATGATCCTGTCATGGTGGCTATGGGCCAAGTTATACAGTAGGATATGATCCTGTCGTGATGGCTATGGGCCAAGTTATACAGTAGGATATGAACCTGTCGTGGTGGCTTTGGGCCAAGTTATACAGTAGGATATGATCCTTACATGGTGGCTATGGGCCAAGTTATACAGTAGGATCCTGTCATGGTGGCTATGGGTCACGTTATACAGTAGGATATGATCATGTCATGATGGCTATGGGCCAAGTTACACAGTAGGATATGATCTTGTCATGGAGGCTATGGGCCAAGTTAAACAGTAGGATCCTGTCATGGTGGCTATGGGCCAAGTTTTACAGTAGGATATGATCCTGTCATGGAGGCCATAGGCCAAGTTACACAGTAGGATCATGTCATGGTGGCTATGGGCCAAGTTATACAGTAGGATATGATCCTGTCATTGAGGCTATGGGCCAAGTAACACAGTAGGATCCTGTCATAGTGGCTATGGGCCAAGTTATATAGTAGGATATGATCCTGTCATAGAGGCTATGGGCCAAGTTATACAGTAGGATCATGTCATGGTGGCTATGGGCCAAGTTAAACAGTAGGATATGATCCTGTCATGGTGGTTATAGGCCAAGTTATACAGAAGGATATGATCCTGTCATGGAGGCTATGAGCCAAGTTATACAGTAGGATATAATCCTGTCATGGAGGCTATGGGCCAAGTTATATAGTAGGATATGATACTGTCATGGAGGCTATGGGCCAAGTCATACAGTAGGATCCTGTCATGGTGACTATGGGCCAAGTTATACAGTAGGATATGATCCTGTCATGGAGGCTATGAGCCAAGTTATACAGTAGGATCCTGTCATGGAGGCTATGAGCCAAGTTATACAGTAGGATGAGATCCTGTCATGGAGGCTATGGGCCAAGTTATACAGTAGGATCCTGTCATGGTGGTTATAGGCCAAGTTATACAGAAGGATATGATCCTGTCATGGAGGCTATGAGCCAAGTTATACAGTAGGATATGATCCTGTCATGGAGGCTATGAGCCAAGTTATACAGTAGGATATAATCCTGTCATGGAGGCTATGGGTCAAGTTAAATAGGGCCGACTCTATTCCTATCCAGGCATTAATTCTCCTTTGGACATTATAATATTTTTCACAGACTCTCTTTGAAATTACTTCTTTTTAAGCTTTTATATCCAACAACCTATTGTGATCTGAAACCTCTAAATGTTTCATTTTAGAAATACTGTATTTGGTGTTGTATAATTTATTAATGAGCTATCAGGGAAATTATTAACTCTTTACGGCCTTGCGGGCCACGATATCGCATTAAACATGGGCTGATGTTCAATTACGTACCTTGTTATGCAAATGGTCTTGTATTAAGCCACATACATTTTCAAATTAAAGTTGAGAAGCTCCTTTAGGGAGAATGTGTAATCGCATTGTGGAATAACGAGATCTTTTTATTAAATATAAATGGTAAAAAATGACATAGGCAATTTCCCCGACTTGCACCAATTTCTTAAAACATATTTGCCTGTCAGTGGTACATTCAAATGTCCCTAACATTCGTCTAGGTACTAATTTACACATCTGTTATAATGTTGACAGGCCTCCCTTGCCTTCACTTCTAGGTGACTACTCTGTGCCACTCCGTATTCACTGTGCATGCACGTACACACACCCTCGAACACACACAAGAACACACACACATACCCACAAACACACACACACACTCTGTCTTACAGCTCCACTATTTTCTCTGCTTAGCACAATAACTGCTATAGCCTTGACATTGGCAGCGTCCTCCCAGGTTCTAAAGGACTCTCTGGCTCTTTTGAGAAAGCGCCAAACAACACATCAGAAAATATACTGTACATTTCCATCAAATGAACCATCTACCATTGCATCCAACAGCTTTGTGTCAATGGTCTTTCAATGTCGAGTTGAACAATGGCCATGTGTCATCAATAGGTCTCTTAAGACTAGTAGCAAGGTCATGTCCTTATGACTATATCAAAGACCAGTGACACTGGTGAACCATTTTGGCCTTCATATAATCGATGTCCCTGTGTCAGACAAACCTTGACAAACCCTAAGCATTATGGCAATGACGACATCACTTGATCATCTCAATAGGGTTGTGTCAGGGTCGGGGTGGGCCATGAGGTGAGAAAGCCTTGTATGTGTTCCTTTTGCTTACTGTATTTCATACAGATGTAGGATCTTAATTTGAGCCAGTTTGCTACAGCAGGAAAATAATCCAACAGCAACTGGAAATGTGAATGATTATGTGGATTCTAATAATTATATATTTTTTGTAGTTGGTGATACATTTTCAGTTAGGGCAAATCAAGTCTGAAACGTTGACGTGGAAATTACAGGACTGTTTTGCTAGCACAGACTGGAATATGTTCCGGGATTCTTCCGATGGCATTGAGGAGTACACCACATCAGTCACTGGCTTGATCAATAAGTGCATCGATGACATCGTCCCCACAGTGGCCGTACGTACATACCCCAACCAGAAGCCATGGATTACAGGCAACATCCGCAATGAGCTAAAGGGTAGAGCTGCTGCTTTCAAGCAGCCGGACTCTAACCCGGATGCTTATAAGAAATCCCACTATGCCCTCCGACGAACCATCAAACAGGCAAGAGTCAACACAGGACTAAGATTGAATCGTACTACAACGGCTCTGATGCTCGTCGGATGTGGCAGGGCTTGCAAACTATTGTGGACTACAAAGGGAAGCACAGCCGCCAGCTGCCCAGTGACACGAGCCTACCGACAAACTAAATAACTTCTATGCTCGCTTCGAGGCAAGCAAAACGGAAGCATGAATGAGAGCATTAGCTCTTCCAGACGACTTTGTGATCACGCTCTCCGTAGCCGATGTGAGTAAGACCTATAACAGGTCAACATTCACAAGGCCGCTGGGCCAGACAGATTACCAGGACATGTACTCCGAGCAAGCGCTGACCAGCTGGCAAGTGTCTTCACTGACATTTTCAACATGTCCCTGACTGAGTCTGTAATACCAACATGTTTCAAGCAGACCACCATAGTCCCTTTGCCCAAGAACACCAAGGAAATTTGCCTAAATTACTACCAACCCGTAGTACTCACATCTGTAGCCATGAAGTGCTTTGAAAGACTGGTCATGACTCACAACAACACCATTATCCCAGAAACCCTAGACCCAATCTAATTTGCGTACCGCTCCAACAGATCCACAGATGATGCACTCTCTATTGCACTCCACACTGCCCTTTCACACCTGGACAAAAGGAACACCTACGTGAGAATGCTGTTCATTGACTGCAACTAAGCTTTCAACACCACAGTGCCCTCAAAGTTCATCACTAGGCTAAGGACCCTGGGACTAAACACCTCCCTCTGCAACTGGATCCTGGACTTCCTGGCGGGCAACCCCCAGGTGGTAAGGGTAGGTAACAACACATTTGCCACCCTGATCCTCAACATGGGGGCCCCTCAGGGGTGTGTTCTCAGTCCCCTCCTGTGCTCCCTATTCACCCATTACTGCATGGAAAAGCACGACACCAACACCATCATTAAGTTTGATGACGACACAACAATGGTAGGCCTAATCACCGACAATGATGAGAAAGCCTATAGGGAGGAGGTCAGAGACCTGGCAGTGTGGTGACAGGATAAGAACCTCTCCCTCAACTTGATCAAGACAAAGGAGATGATTGTGGACTACAGGAAAAGGAGGACCGAGCATGCCACCATTCTCATCAACTAGGCTGTAGTGGAGCAAATCAAATCAAGTCAAATCAAATGTTATTTGTCACATACACATGGGTAGCAGATGTTAATGCGAGTGTGCTTGTGATTCTAGTTCCGACAGTGCAGTAATATCTAACAAGTAATCTAACAATTCTCCAACAACAACATAATACACACAAATCTAAAGGGGTGAATGAGAATATGAACATATACAGTGGGGAGAACAAGTATTTGATACACTGCCAATTTTGCAGGTTTTCCTACTTACAAAGCATGTAGAGGTCTGTAATTTTTATCATAGGTACACTTCAACTGTGAGAGACGGAATCTAAAACAAAAATCCAGAAAATCACATTGTATGATTTTTAGGTAATCAATTTGCATTTTATTGCATGACATAAGTATTTGATACATCAGAAAAACAGAACTTAATATTTGGTACAGAAACCTATATGGAGTATAGGAGAGCTTTAAGTTCCTTGGTGTATACATCACCAACAAACTTTCATGATCCAAAGACACCAAGACAGTTGTGAAGAGGTTGCGACAATGTCTATTCCCCCTCAGGAGACTGAAAAGATTTGGCATGGGTCCTCAGATTCTCAAAAACTTCTGCACCATTGAGAGCATTGGTTGCAACTGCTCGGCCTCCGACCGCATGGCACTACAGAGGGTAGTACGTACGGCCTAGTACATCACTGGGGCCAAGCTTACTGCCATCCAGGACCTTTACACCAGGCGGTGTCAGAGGAAGGCCCAAAAAAATGCCAAAGCCTACAGCCACCCTAGTCGTAGACTGTTTTCTCTGCTACCGCACAGCAAGCGGTAACGGAGTGCCACGTCTAGGTCCAGAAGTCTTCTTAACAGCTTCTACCCCCAGGCCATAAGACTTCTGAACAGCTAAACAAATGGCTACCCAGACTATTTGCATTGTCCCCCCACCCCCATTTTTACGCTGCTACTACTCTCTGTTTATTACCAGGCCTAGTCACTTTACCTCTACCTACATGTACATATTACCAATATTTTCTCAATTAACCAGTCTTGCTACTTATATGTTATTCTTGCTCCCCATTATTTGCTATTTTTTCCATTTTTATGTTATTTATTTATTTTTTACTTCAGTTTATTTTAGTAAATACTTTCATAACAACTTTTTTCTTAAAACTGCATTGTTGGTTAAGGGCTTGTAAGTAAGCATTTCACTGCAGGGTCTACAGCTGTGGTATTCAGCGCATGTGACAAATAACATCTGATTTGACTTCCTGCCATGCAGGAAAATTCTCATCAACAAAAGCATGATCAAATTAAGATCCTACATCCGTAGCTATTAAGGTTGAACAGCATGTTCTGACCAAGCACCTTGTGCTGACCTTACAGTACAATACAGTGTTGGAAGTCAGATTACTGCTAAGCACTTAGCGACCAATATTCTTGGGGAAAAAACTTGATTTATTTGACCCATTACTGAAAATACACAGTAGTTTCAACCGTGGGTTTGGCTGTGACGACCATGCAATGGCTCTTGGCCCTAAGGCGAGTTCAACTGTGAAATCTAAGCTGCTTTCAGCTCCGATATCTAAGCACGACAATCTAGCTGTCTCTCCATCTCTCTCTTCCATCAGGGAGCTGCTCCAGAAAGCTGTGATCACATCCGACATGACACCGACCCCCTTTGGGATCTGCCGCTTTTAAAACAGCATCTGCTCTGTTGGTTTCCACTACGGTTATTCTGAGGGATTCATTCCAAATGTTTACAGATGTAGACCCTAATAACATCGAGCCTGGTCGACAGAAAGAGCAAATCTCAGTTCAACATTCTGTGGAAGCTAGGATGAGGCTATTAAGCAGATTGTGCTCTTTTTTCAGTCAAAATCTCTAGCAGGATGTAAAGAGATCACAAACAAAGCTAAAAGTATTTGTATTACAGCAGTGGTACTAATTGGCTACACAGAAAAGGGAGGAAGTGGGATTCTCCAAGTCAATCACTGGCAGGAGTTAGGTTCTTTAGCTTTCGCCCCAATTAGGGTTCGCCATAACAAGCAAACTCATCTCTCTCTCTCTCTTAGCGCAGAGCTCTAATGAGTAATAAACTCCAACGTTAAGACTTCACTTAAGGTGAGTGTTTTTATTCCTTTTTTCCCCTTTCACTGTGAAGTAAGGAACTTCATTGTAGCACAACAGCAGACACAAGTGCTATGTGAAGTGTTATGCTTTTGCTGGAAGCTAAAATCTTCATCACACAAGAGATGGACAGCAGCAATTAACCTTTTGAAAGAAGCCCCACATTGAGGCCATTCTAATAATAAAAAGCCGTTGGTGTTTTTCGCTTTGCAGGGAAGTGCATTGGGTAGCCATGTGGAAAAGGGGCTGGGTAAGGGCTAGATGCAATGAGAGAGGAAATTGGGAAATATATGGAGCCATGTACTCAGTCCCTCTGACACATACAGTCTACCAGCCATGTACTCAGTCCCTCTGAGACACACAGTCTACCAGCCATGTACTCAGTCCCTATGACACACAGTCTACCAGCCAGGGACCCAGTGCCTCTGACACACAGTCTACCATCCATGTACTCAGTCCCTATGACAAACAGTCTACCATCCATATACACAGTCCCTCTGACACACACAGTCTAATAGCCATGTACTCAGTCCCTCTGAGACACACAGTCTACCAGCCATGTACTCAGTTCCTCTGACACACACAGTCTATCAGCCATGTACTCAGTTCCTCTGACACACAGTCTACCATCCATGTACTCAGTCCCTATGACACACACAGTCTACCAGCCATGTACTCAGTCCCTATGACACACACAGTCTACCAGCCATGTACTCAGTTTCTCTGACACACAGTCTATCAGCCATGTACTCAGTTCCTCTGACACACAGTCTACCATCCATGTACTCAGTCCCTATGACACACACAGTCTACCAGCCATGTACTCAGTCCCTATGACACACACAGTCTACCAGCCATGTACTCAGTTTCTCTGACACACACAGTCTATCAGCCATGTACTCAGTTCCTCTGACACACAGTTTACCAGCCACATACCAGCCATCTCATTAGAGGCAATTAGCGATGACTCAGAGGCCAACACACACACACACACACACACACACACACACACACACACATTAATACACATGTGCCAACACACGTTAGCCAAGGCACACACACATACATGCAAACACACAAATGCAAACACGCGCATTCAAGCATGCACGTATCAAAACACTCACATGCAGAAACCGACTCTCACACACGTTCACGCCTTATGAAATAGAAAGGTTATCCTATTCATAATTATGTATCTAGTTCATTATGGGAGTGAATCAAGCTGTGAAGGTCCGGCCTCTCTCTCCTGGCCTCCAACTCCAATCAGACCGCAGATGAGGGGGTAGGAAGAGGGCCTGATCCCAGTAATAGAAGGAAAGTCTCCACTCAGGAACCCCACAGCTCTGCAAAACATCTACCTCGGGTGTACTGACAGTTGCAGAGCAACCTGCAGGGTGACCTTGTGACACTAAAACTGGCGCAATGGGATTGGGAAATCTCATCAAATACGCCTAGGCAATTGACATCCTTTATAATGATACACGTTTGTATAAATGTTGATATGTCTTCAGAGCTAAGCCAGATGTTGAGGGGAACAGACACACTGAACTAAGGGGTGTCGGCTGGAGAATCCAACACAGAGGAAGACTGCAGCAAGAGGGGCAGCTAAATATAGACAACAAGTCGAGTTAGGTGGCTTGCTATGAGAGATAATCTGAAAATCTCAATCCTAATGTTACCTGCAGGACACTGGTGTCATCGATAGGTCTGCCGAGTGTCGTGAAACGTGCTGTTACTCGGGACTAAGACGCCACTTTGCAGTAGGATCACTGCTATGGACAGCACGCACACAGACAGCATGTCTGTGTGGGACACGTGTGTGTGTGTGTGTCTGTTTTTGTGTGGTTATGTGGCTATGGGTGTGTGTGTATGTGTTTCTGTGTGGCTATGTGGCTATGTGTGCGTGTGTTTTAGTCAAATCAAATCAAATATTATTGGTCGCGAACACAGATTTGCATATGTTATCGCAGGTGCAACGAAATGCTTATGTTTCTAATGCCAACAGTGCAGTAATATATAAATCCTTATGTTTTTAGCTCCAACAGTGCAGTACTATCTCAATCTTTATGTTTCTAGCTCCAAAAGTGCAGTAATATCTAGTAATACAATTACAAAATACATCAAACCAAAACATTATAATACACTGCTCAAAAAAATAAAGGGAACACTTAAACAACAATGTAACTCCAAGTCAATCACACTTCTGTGAAATCAAACTGTCCACTTAGGAAGCAACGCTGATTGACAATAAATGTCACATGCTGTTGTGCAAATGGAATAGACAACAGGTGGAAATTATAGGCAATTAGCAAGACACCCCCAATAAAGGAGTGGTTCTGCAGGTGGTAACCACAGACCACTTCTCAGTTCCTATGCTTCCTGGTTTTGGTCACTTTTGAATGCTGGCGGTGCTTTTTTTTTTTACCTTTATTTTACTAGGCAAGTCAGTTAAGAACAAGTTCTTATTTTCAGTGACGGCCTAGGAACAGTGGGTTAACTGCCTGTTCAAGGGCAGAACGACAGATTTTGTACCTTGTCAGCTCGGGGATTTGAACTTGCAACCTTTCGGTTACTAGTCCAATGCTCTAACCACTAGGCTACACTGCCGCCCCGCTTTCACTCTAGTGGTAGCATGAAACGGAGTCTACAACCCACACAAGTGGCTCAGGTAGTGCAGCTCATCCAGGATGGCACATCAATGCGAGCTGTGGCAAGAAGGTTTGTTGTGTCTATCGCGTAGTGTCCAGAGCATGGAGGCGCTACCAGGAGACAGGCCAGTACATCAGGAGACGTGGAGGAGGCCATAGGAGGGCAACAACCCAGCAGCAGGACCGCTACCTCCGCCTTTGTGCAAGGAGGAGCAGGATGAGCACTGCCAGAGTTCTGCAAAATTACCTCCAGCAGGCCACAAATGTGCATGTGTCCGCTCAAACGGTCAGAAACAGACTCCATGAGGGTGGTATGAGGGCCTGACGTCCACAAGTGGGGGTTGTGCTTACAGCCCAACACCGTGTAGGACGTTTGGCATTTGCCAGAGAACACCAAGATTGGCAAATTCGCTCACACTGAGCACTATTACAGACGTGACAGTCTGGAGACGCTGTGGAGAATGTTCTGCTGCCTGCAACATCCTCCAGCATGGCAGTGGGTCAGTCATGGTGTGGAGTGGCATTTCTTTGGGGGGCCGCACAGCCCTCCATGTGCTCACCAGAGGTAGCCTGACTGCCATTAGGTACCGAGATGAGATCCTCAGACACCTTGTGAAACCATATGCTGGTGCGGTTGGCCCTGGGTTCCTCCTAATGCAAGACAATGCTAGACCTCATGTGGCTGGAGTGTGTCAGCAGTTCCTGCAAGAGGAAGGCATTGATGCTATGGACTGGCCCGCCCGTTCCCCAGACCTGAATCCAATTGAGCACATCTGGGACATCATGTCTTGCTCCATCCACCAACGCCACGTTGCACCACAGACTGTCCAGGAGTTGGCGGATGCTTTAGTCCAGGTCTGGGAGGAGATCCCTCAGGAGACCATCCGCCACCTCATCAGGAGCATGCCCAGGTGTTGTGGGGAGGTCATACAGGCACGTGGAGGCCACACACACTACTGAGCCTCATGTTGACATGTTTTAAGGACATTACATCAAAGTTGGATCAGCCTGTAGTGTGGTTTTCCACTTTAATTTTGAGTGTGACTCCAAATCCAGACCTCCATGGGTTGATAAATTTGATTTCCATTGATCATTTTTGTGTGATTTTGTTGTCAGCACATTCAACTATGTAAAGAAAAAAGTATTTAATAAGAATATTTCATTCATTCAGATCTAGGATGTGTTATTTTAGTGTTCCCTTTATTCTTTTGAGCAGTGTATTTCAGAAATATCAGAACAGTCCAGATTATATACAGTACCAGTCAAACGTCTGGACACACCTACTCATTCAAGGCTTTTTCTTTATTTTCACTATTTCTACATTGTAGAATAATAGTGAAGACATCAAAACTATTAAATAATATAGATGGAAGCATGTAGTAGCCTAATGACAGTTGACGCGGCAGGTAGCCTCGTGGTTAGAGCATTGGGCCAGTAACCAAAAGGTTGCTGGATTGAATCCCTGAGCTGACAAGGTAGAAATCTGTTGTTCTGCCCCTGAACAAGGTAGTTAACCCACTGCCTGTGAGCCATCATTGTAAATAATAATTTGTTCTTAACTGACTTGCCTAGTGAAATAAACGTCACATTTAAACAAATCAAAATATATTTTAGATTCTTCAAAGTAGCCACCGTTTGCCTTGTTGACAGCTTTAGCATTCTCTTCAAGCAGCTTCATGAGGTAGTCACCTGGAATGGATTTCAATGAACAGGTGTGCCTTGTTAAAAGTTAATTTGTGAAAATTCCTTCCTTCGTAATGCATTTGAGCCAATCAGTTGTGTTGTGACAAGGTAGAGTGGTATAAAGAAGATAGCCCTATTTGGTTAAAGACCAAGTCCACATTATGCAAGAACAGCTCAAATCAGCAAAGAGAAACCACAGCCAATAATTACTTTATGACATGGAGGTCAGTCAATCAGGAATATTTCAAGAATTTTGAAAGTTTCTTCAAGTGCAGTTGCAAAAACCATCAAGTGCTATGATGAAACTGGCTCTTATGAGGACCGCCACTGGAAAGGAAGACCCAGAGTTACCTCTGCTGCCGAAGTCCATTAGAGTTAACTGTCAGATTGCAGCCCAAATAAATACTTCACGGAGTTCAAGTAACAGACACATCACAACATCAACTGTTCAGAGGAGACTGTGTGAATCAGGCCTTCATGGTCGGATTGCTGCAAAGAAACCACTACTAAAGGACACAAATAATAATAAGATACTTGCGTGGTCCAAGAAACACTAGCAATGGACCTTAGACTATTGCTTAGTCGGGTTTTTGGTTCCAACTGCCGTGTCTTTGTGAGATGCAGAGTAGGTGAATGGATGATCTCCGCATGTGTGGTTTCCACTATGAAGCATGGAAGAGGTGTGATGGTGTGGTGGTGCTTTGCTGGTGACACTGTCAGTGATTTATTTAGAATTCAAGGCACACTTAACCAGCATGGCTACCACAGCTTTCTGCAGTGATACACCATCCCATCTCGTTTGCATTTAGTTGGACAATAATTTGTTTTTCAACAGGACAATGACCCAACACACCTCCAGGTTGTGTAAGGGCTATTTGACCAAGAAGGAGAGTGATGGAGTGCTGCATCAGACGACCTGGCCTCCACAATCACCCGACCTCAACCCAATTGGGATGGTTTGGGACGAGTTGGACCGCAGAGTGAAGGAAAAGCAGCCAACATGTGCTCAGCATACAGTATGTGGGAACTCCTTCAAGACTGTTGGAAAAACATTCCAGGTGAAGCTGGTTGAGTGAATGTCAAGAGTGTGCAAAGCCATCATCAAGGCAAAGGGTGGCTACATATAAATTTAGTGTTGTTTAACACTTTTTTTGGTTACTACATTATTCCATATGTGTTACATTATTCCATTGATGTCTTCACTATTATTCTACAATGTAGAAAAAAGTACAAATAAAGAAAAACCCTTGAATGAGTAGGTGTGTCCAGACTTTTGACTGGTACTGTATATATATATATATATATATATATATATATATATATATATATATATATATATATATATATATATATATATATATATATATGTATATATATATATATGGTGTGTATAGACAGAATGGACAGTATATGAATAGAAAAGGTGTGTACAGCAGTAGTTATATAGGATGAGCCATGACTAGAATACAGTATACATATAAAGTAGGTAAAACAGTATGTAAACATTATTCAAGTGACTATTGTTCAATAACTATGTACATAGGGCAGCATGGTAGGGCAGCATGGTAGAGCACCGTGTGGTAGCCAACTCATACCATTGACTAAGTTTGGGGTAGGTATTGGGAGAAGGCTGGCTAGTGGTAACTATTTAACAGTTGGATGGCCTGGAGATAGAATATGTTTTTCTGTCTCTCGTTCCAGCGTTGATGCCCCTGTACTTATGGCTGTGGTGGTCATAACATTTTGTCAGCAATGATTGTCAAGCAAATAACTGCCAGTCTCACGGTAATTGACCATTAATTAACATAAACACATTTAGCATCTCTTGGCTTCCACGCATAGCCCACAATCCACTAATGCAGACCTTTGGAACATCTACATTTTAAAAAGTATAATAAATCTATTTATTTTAGACAGGTCTAAAGAAACATGATATGAAGAAAATGTAGTCTATTTCAGAAGAACCGAATAGCATACTCTGCGTTGTCTCATGTTAGGCCCTGATCTGGTTACGCCATATGGCTGTGGGCTACACTAGTTAGCAGAAATGATTTGCTTAGAATTCTGTGGCATTATTTTGTAGTATTAATAATACAAATGAACATATCTGAATAAAATAGAAAGACTATTTTCTCCAAACGATTAGAGGGAGTGCGTACATGCGGCTATTCTAGGTTGAGTGGTTAAAACGAAGAAACAGGTACTCCTACAGTGCTTTCAAAAAGTAATCAGAACCCTTGACTTTTTCCACATTTTGTTACATTACAGCCTCATTCTAAAGTGGATTAAATACATTTTTTTTCTTCATCAATCTACACTCAATACCCCATAATGACAAAGCGAAAACAGGTTTTCAGAAGTGTTTGCTGTTCGGTAGGCCTACTCATCTTGTTGGCTGACGAAAAGTAAATATTGGAAAGTTCTTCGATTATCTTCACATGTGCCTCGCAATTGGATAAGGATGCTCACAGTTGCGTCCCAGATGTGTCCGTCTTCACTTGTAGCCTGTGAGAAAGACCCTGAAAGTCATGTGAATGAGAGGTGTTTCAGCACGAAGCCGGAAGAAGGGAATAATAATTATTATATTCAGCCCAAAGGCACAACGGCAACTTGCGCAAAAGGCATGGATTTTTTTAAGGGGCATTACCGCCACACAAAGGGGATGCAGCCGGGAAATTTGAGACATTATCAACTGTAACAATAATAATTTATTTCACCTTTATTTAACCAGGTAGGCCAGTTGAGAACAAGTTCTCATTTACAATTGCGACCTGGCCAAGAAAATTCAAAGCAGTGCGACAAAAACAACAACACAGAGTTACACATGGGATAAACAGACGTACAGTCAATAACACAACAGAAAAGGTCTATGTACAGTGTGTGCAAAATAGGCCATAGAGGTGAAATAATTACAATTTAGCATTAACACTGGATTGATAGACGTGCAGATGATGATGTGCAAATAGAGGTACCGGGGTGCAAAGGAGCAAAACAAATAACAATATGGGGATGCGGTAGTTGGGTGGGCTACTTACAGATGGGCTGTGTACAGGTGCAGTGATCGGTAAGCTGCTCTGACAGCTGGTGCTTAAAGTTAGTGAGGGAGAAATAAGTCTCCAGCTTCAGTGATTTTTGCAATTCATTCCAGTCATTGGCAGCAGAAAACTGGAAGGAGAGGCAACCAAAGAGCTGCTGCGCTTTGGGGATGACCAGTGAAATATACCTGCTGGAGCACGTGCTATGGGTGTTGGGTGTTGTTATGGTGACCAGTGAGCTGAGATAAGGCGGGTGCTTTACCTAGCAAAGACTTATAGATGGCCTGGAGCCAGTGGGTTTGGCAACGAATATGTAGCCCTCCAATTTGACACACTGAACTCTATCTGAGAAGTAGTTGGTGAACCAGTTGAGGCAATCATTTGAGAAACCAAGGCTATTGAGTCTGCCATTAAGAATGCGGTGATTGACAGAGTTGAAAGCCTTGGCGAGGTCGATGAAGACGGCTGCAGAGTACTGTCTTTTATCGATGGCGGTTATGATATCATTTAGGACTTTGAGTGTGGCTGAGGTGCACTCATGACCAGTTTGGAAACCAATTTGTATAGTGGAGAAGGTACGGTGGGATACGAAATGGTTGGTGATCTGTTTATTAACTTGGCTTTCGAAGACTTTAGAAAGGCAGGGCAGAATGGATAAAGGTCTGTAAAAGTTTGGATCTGGAGTGTCACCCCCTTTGAAGAGGGGGATGACCGCGGCAGCTTTCCAATCTTTAGGGATCTCAGACGATACTAAAGAGAGGTTGAGCAGGCTAGTAATAGGGGTTGCAACAATTGCGGCGGACAATTTTAGAAAGAGAGGGTCCAGATTGTCTAGCCCAGCTGATTTGTAGGGGATGATGGTAGGGGCCCAGCTGATTTGCAGTTCTTTCAGAACATCAGCCATCTTGATTTGGGTGAAGGGGAAGAACGGGGGGGCTTGTGCAAGTTGCTGCGGGGGGTGCAGAGCTGTTTGCTGGGGTAGGGCTAGCTAGGTGGAAAGCATGGCCAGCCGTAGAAAAATGCTTATTGAAATTCTCGATTATCGTAGATTTATCGGTGGTGACAGTGTTTCCTAGCCTCAGTGCAGTGGGCAGGAGGTGCTCTTATTCTCCATGGACTTTACAGTGTCCCAAAACTTTTGGGAATTAGTGCTACAGGATGCAAATTTCTGTTTGAAAAAAATTTCTGGAAAGGTGGATTTTTCAAAGTAGATGCTCGGGCACAGACCTGGATAGTTAGATAGAACTCTGCAGGCTATCTCTGCAGTAGATTGCAACTCCTCCCCCTTTGGCAGTTCTATCTTGACGGACAATGTTGTAGTTGGGGATGGAAATTTCAGAATTTTTGGTGGCCTTCCTAAGCCAGGATTCAGACACGGCTAGGACATTAGGCTTGGCGGAGTGTGCTAAAGCAGTGAATTAAACAAACTTAGGGAGGAGGCTTCTGATGTTAATATGCATGAAACCAAGGCTTTTATGGTTACAGAAGTCAACAAATGAGAGCGCCTGGGAAATAGGTGTAGTACAAAGCAGAGCTAATGCCTTTAATGCAAATTTTAAGAGTTGCATCATGCAGCCTTTGAACGTATTAAAAATCTAAACATATAGCTCAACATTTGTATCACAACTAAAGTTACATAAATAACTCTAAATTAAGCATATACAGCGCATTCGGATAGTATTCAGACCCGTTGACTTTTCCACATTTTGCTATATTATAGCCTTATTCTAAAATTGATTACATATATTTTTCCCCTCATGAATTTGAGTCTATGAGACTCAAAATTGAGCTCAGGTGCATCCTGTTTCCAATAATCCTACTGGAGGTGTTTCTCCAACTTGATTGGTCCACCTGTAGTAAATTCAATTGATAGGACCTGATTTGGAAAGGCAAACACCTGTCTATATAAGGTCCCACAGTTGACAGTGCATGTAAGAGCAAAAACCGAGCCATGCGGTCGAATTGTCCGTAGAGCTCCGAGACAGGACTGTGTCGTTGCACAGATCTGGGGAAGGGTGACATCATTCTTAACCCTTGTGTGGTGTTCATGTTTTTGTTGTTCACCGAATGTTCGCGGATCTGATGGACCCACAACATTATTGGGTTTGCAAAGCAATACAGCCATAACAATTTACATACAAATACTTAGATGTTGACTTATATCAATTACAAGCAATATAGATAGCATACATTGTTAATATTGGCCATTTACCTCTGCTAGATCTCATTTATCAATACGTTTTTTAAATACAATTATAATCAAGACATGGGTGGGAAAATCATGTTTTATCTTGAACAAATATAAAAGAAACAAGGTTTTCATCACTATTGATGTTTATTGCTTTGAACTGAACAAATTGGAAGGAGACATTATACATACAGTATTTTATGGATATTATAAATGAGCCCCATTTAACACAAATTAAGGACGGTCTACACACCACAGTTAGAAAGTTTGGTATGCTACTAATGACCATCAGCAGCATCAGAGTTTGAAAAGACTAATTACAGTGACTAAACGGTCACGTGGAATTTAACAGCCATCATTACTCGTGACTGCTGGTGTGGCAGTAATACGGTCACCGAACAGCCCTACCTTTACTGTCTCCACCTTCTAGATGGTAGCGGGGTGAACAGGCTGTGGCTCGGGTGGCTGCGGGGTCCTTGATGATCTTCTTGGTCTTCCTGTGACAACAGATTCTGTAGATGTCCCGGAGGTCAGGCAGTGTGCCCCCAATGATGCGTTGGGCAGACCACGCCACCCTCTGGAGAGCCCTGTGGTTGCTGGCCGTGCAGTTGCAGTACCAGGCGGTGATACAGCCTGACAGGATGCTCTCAATGGTGCATCTGTATAAGTTCATGAGGGTCTTAGGGGCAGAGGTCCTTGATGATCTTCTTGATCATCCTGTGTGGGGCAAAGACACATTTCTTCTTTTAACCCTCTCCACTGCATGTGAGCCTGTCGGTCTGTCTGTCTGTCTCTGTGTGTATCAGTCGGTCTGTCTGTCTTGCTCTGTGTGTGTGTCAGTCTGTCTGTCTTGCTCTGTGTGTGTGTCAGTCTGTCTGTCTTGCTCTGTGTGTGTGTCAGTCTGTCTGTTTCTGTGTGTGTGTATCAGTTGATCTGTCTGTCTGTCTGTCTGTCTGTCTGTCTGTCTGTCTGTCTGTCTGTCTGTCTGTCTGTCTGTCTGTCTGTCTGTCTGTCTGAGCATGGTAAAGAACCACTGACGACAAGCGACAAAGGGACCTGTGGTGCTCTCCCAGTACAGACGTCTGACAGGTGATACATGGCTTTTAAAATCAACGACATCCTCTGTCATTTCCTGTGCTTTTGGACAGAGGATGGAAACAGAAAGCCCAGATGGATATACAGTAGGTTTGGGCAGAGGAGGCTCTTGCAGGGAGGAAGTGGAGAATGCCCCCCTTCAAAGACATTTTAGATCATTTAAAATATTAGCAATCCTCTAAAATATGTTGTGTTAAAAAAATGATCGTCCATCATCTTTCTTAACTTTTTACATCGCCAGCCAAACCTGCACCTGTAACGTACTAGCCTGGTTAAATCAGCCTGAATGTTGCACAAGCCATTGTTTCGCAAATCAATTCATAGAGCAAATTTCACCGGGCTAGGAATGGACAGGAGCTGTCAAGGTTTCCTCATATAACCATACCATCACAATCTTCTACTGCTGTACCGTGACAAGGGAACAATCTTTTCTATAGAATCCCTCTTGGCCATATTATGACAGCTAATTAAGTCCTTGATGAGAATGACATTGCTCTGTTGTGGCAAGACCCCCGTCTTACAATTGAACATTTACGAACAAGGGAAGATTGTTTCTATTAATATTTTTGCAGAATATTCTCTGCTCACTTATACTCTACTGTCATGGTATATTTATAATTGAACAGTAAGTGTACAAAGAAAACATACACACACAGATAGGCCTACATCAAACTATAACTGTACACGCTGTTAGGCCTACATCAAACTATAACTGTACACGCTGTTAGGCCTACATCAAACTAACTGTACGCGCTGATAGGCCTACATCAAACTATAACTGTACGCGCTGATAGGCCTACATCAAACTATAACTGTACACGCTGTTAGGCCTACATCAAACTATAACTGTACACGCTGTTAGGCCTACATCAAACTATAACTGTACACGCTGTTAGGCCTACATCAAACTAACTGTACGCGCTGATAGGCCTACATCAAACTATAACTGTACACGCTGATAGGCCTACATCAAACTATAACTGTACACGCTGTTAGGCCTACATTAAACTATAACTGTACACGCTGATAGGCCTACATTAAACTATAACTGTACATGCTGATAGGCCTACATTAAACTATAACTGTACATGCTGATATGCCTACATTAAAATATAACTCTACACGCTGATAGGCCTACATTCAACTATAAATGTACATGCTGATATGCCTACATTAAAATATAACTCTACACGCTGATAGGCCTACATTCAACTATAAATGTACATGCTGATATGTCTACATTAAATTATAACTGTTCATGCTTTTGATAATGTTTTGATCATATAGTAATGATAATATTAAAGTCTATAGAATATACTCCTTGAAATAGTATTTATACAATAATATTATGCAACTGTTGTGACCAATGTCCACATTATTCTTTATTTTCATTAAAACTACAGTAGATGGATGGATGATAGTTTGAGTCTAATAGGAAACACAGACAAATGAAACATGACATGTTATTCATGATACACATTTTTGATGACTGGAGGATGTTTATAATTTTATGGGCATAAATCAGTACCAAGAGTCAAAACTCACTAGAATTCCAAGGTACAAGAAAAGGTATACTTTGATTGAGTTTACCACTATATTACTCCCAGACTCTCTCAGCAGACTTCATGAGAAAATAGATTGTTCTTGTACTTTTTGATGTGTGCTTCCTGTTTTTATTTACTCTCATATATAGCATGTTGACAAATCGACATGCAAATGATTGCTGTGCTATTGAGAGCGTACTGTTGCATTATGGGAAGGTTTACTTCTCATAAACTAATTCCTTTGCAGTCTCATCTTTGTACCCTGCTATTGTGGTTTTCTAAGCATTTTTTCTTTAGGAAATCAGCCTAGCCAATCTGTGCGGACTATAGAATAGAGCCATACAGAATATGAACAGTGGATGACACAATACAATTCATACAGCAAATCAAAGATAGTAACAGTGGCTACCTTTGCAATGGATGCTACTGAATCATATGATACATGTGACACTCCCCATTTAACACATCCCCAATTCACGGATGGGACTCATAGCTTCTGTATCTTTTTAAAATGGGGGAAAAGTTAAGCTTCCCATGGATAGTGGTTGATTGATGACTTTGTGGTAATTCTCTGTCGAGTGCAATTACACTAGCAATCAGATCAGCTCTCGCCATGTTCTACAGGCCAAGTTACAGAACACTATGTCATGGCGGTAGACATAACAGCAGGAATTTACACTCCTGTGCCATACCTTTGAATGTGCTTCTTGTCTGCTATTTTTTGAACTACCTGGTCCCATCAGGCTCTTTGTAAGCTTGTCATCTCCCCCCTCTCTCATTTGAAACCTGTTGACAGCACCACCATCAGTACTTATGGGACACAGCCATTCGTAGCTTCAGAGTCGCTTGGATCATATCGATAGCTTTGATAATCTCCCATGGTGCATTTCACCGACTCACATTTCCTTTGGTTGAAAGTAATTACAAAGTTCAATAGTTGTATTATTCCGTTGGCACTGTACACATTAATATGAATGCATAATCTACAGAGAGTTCTTCATTTTGGTTAATTACTTAGTAATAATTGTTTCAAAAATGTTGTTTCCATAACACTGAGCTAACGTTTTGGTACTCAGCCCTGTTAACATGGACTTTAAAATGACAACCCTCTGAGTGTAACTTTGAAAGTAATTTTCAGTTAACGCTACCTCCAAATGGCATTCCGGGTTTGCAGTGTTATTTCTGACAGGTTGTGCCCTTCCTGCCCTCCTAGCCTGGCCTTACCTAGCCTGGCCTTACCCTGGTCTCAGCAGCGACAGTCCCGCTCAGCATTTGTCTGGAGAGGTGGGGGGGACCTTGGCCCAACCCTATCAAACAGCAGCTGTGCCCTGTTCCCATCTGCCTCTAACACCCTTGCCCCCCTTTCATCTGTCTTGATTAACAGGCAAGTGAGTATGTCATTAGCCCTGTTTATACCTGCCGGTAACATAAGTCCTTCTTTCTGATCTTGTCCTGATCTTGTCTGTTTACACTTATAAGATCTGATCACAATGTGTCTTTTAATCGTCTACACTTAAAAATTTGTGCACAATCAGAATGTGGACGAGATCAGGACAAAGGTTGTATGTTCAAACCAGGTATAAATAGAGCTAGAGTAAGGTGTTAGGATTGTGTCCCAGTACAAAATGGTTACCTGTGTGAAGTCTACCTGAGGGATTTCATCAAGGGGACTTTTGACTCGGTACCGGTTCCCCCAATGCATTCGGAAAGTATTCAGACCCCTTGACTTTTTCCAAATGTTGTTATGTTACAGCCTTATTCTAAAATAGATTCAATTGTTTTTTTCCCCCCTCATCAATCTACACGCAATACCCCATAATGACAAAGCAAAAACAGATTTTTGGCAATTTGTGCAAATGTATTAAAACTCAAAAACTGAAATCTGACTTTTACGTAAGTATTTAGACCCTTTACTCAGTACTTTGTTGAAGCATCGTTGGCAGTGATTACAGCCTCAAGTCTTCTTGGGTATGACACCACAAGCTTGGCACACCTGTATTTGTAGAGTTTCTCCCCTTCTTCCCTGCAGATCCTCTCAAGCTCTGTCAGGTTGAATGGGGAGTTTCAATGCACAGCTATTTTCAGGTCTCTCCAGAGTTGTTTGATCAGGTTCAGGTCAGGGCTCTAGCTGGGCCACTCAAGGTCATTCAGAGACTTGTCCCAAAGCCACTCCTGCATTGTCCTTGATGTGTGCTTAGGGTCGTTGTCCTGTTGGAAGGTGAAACTTCGACCCAGTCCGACGTCTGAGCACTCTTCATCAAGGATCTCTCTGTACTCCGTTCATCTTTCCCTCGATCCTGACTAGTCTCCCAGTCCCTGCCGCTGAAAAATATTCCAACAGCATGATGCTGCCAATACCACGCTTCACTGTAGGGATGGTGCCAGGTTTCCTCCAGGCGACATGCTGGGCATTCCGGCCAAAGAGTTCAATCTTAGTTTCATCAGACCAGAGAATTTTGTGCCTTTTTTGGCCAACTCCAAGCGGGCTGTCATGTGCCTTTTTTGGCCAACTCCAAGCGGGCTGTCATGTGCCTTTTACCGAGGAGTGGCGTCCGTCTGGCCACTCTACCATAAAGGCCTGATTGGTGGAGTGCTGAAGAGATGGTTGTCCTTCTGGAAGGTTCTCCCATGTCCACAGAAGTCTAGAGCTCAGTTTGAGTGACCATCGGGTTTCTTGGTCATCTCCCTGACCAATGCCCTTTTCCCCCGATTGCCAAGTTTGGCCAGGCGGGCCAGCTCTAGGAAGAGTCTTGGTGGTACCCTTTTTGGTACCCTTCCCCAGATCTGTGCCTCGACGCAATCCTGTCTCGGAGCTCTATGGACAATTCCTTCGACGTCATGGTTTTTGCTCTGACATGCACTAAAAACATGAACACCACACAAGGGTTAAGAATGATGGTACCCTTCGCAGATCTGTGCAATGACAGAGTCCTGTCTCGGAGCTCTACTGACACTTCGACCTCATGGCTCGGTTTCTGCTCTGACATGCACTGTCAACTGTGGGACTTTATATAGATAGGTGTTTGCCTTTCCAAATCATGTCCAATCAATAGAATTTACCACAGCTGGACTCCAATCAAGTTGGAGGAACATCTCAAGAATTATCAATGAAAACAGGATGTACCTGAGCTCAATTTTGAGTCTCATAGCAACGGATATGAATACTTATGTAAAAAAAGGTATTTCTGTTTCACTGTAAGGTGAATGTTGTATTCGGCACATTTGACAAATAAAATTGAAGTTGAATCGACATTTATTAGGCTGTGAGTGGGCTACCACAATCTTTAAAATCCTTTCTTGTGATATTTTTTCGTTGTTGTAGGCTACCTCAACATTTAAAATCCTTTCTTGTGATATTTTTTCTGTGTTGTAGGCTACCTCAACATTTAAAATCCTTTCTTGTGATATTTTTTCTGTGTTGTAGGCTACCTCAACATTTAAAATCCTTTCTTGTGATATTTTTTCTGTGTTGTAGGCTACCTCAACATTTAAAATCCTTTCTTATGATATTTTTTCTGTGTTGTAGGCTACCTCAACATTTAAAATAATTTCTTATGATATGTATGCTGTGCTCACTTCTTTCTCTGACATAAGACCAGGTGTTGATGCCACAAAATTCCCATTCTATCTGAATCACATTATGTTTAGATAAGCATTGAACCATGTCCTTAAAAAACATTTAACAAAAAACATGAATTATTCATAAAGTAAAACCTGATTTTGAGGGTTTAAATGATGTGAGGCTTGATGACATGCTGTTTGAAATTCTAGAATAGCAAGAGGGGTAGAGAAAGCAAAAGGTGGAGGACAATTCCTTTTACACGGATGACTATGTAGAATTCTTTTGAAGGAAGCAAAAGTGAATACCTCAGCCTTGTATCTTTGGTCTTAAGTAGCTGACAAGTTTAACCTTTCCTACCTGTTGCTATGGTAAAGCTGACTGCTTTAGAATATGCTCATGACTATAAAAACCAACCAAAGGACACAGGCACTCTTAAAGATATTCTACAATACTTTTATGTGACAAATCTAAGATGTTCCAATAAACCAGATGACCTGTGTTGTTCCCTGCGTGTGGCTCACTTGGTAGAGCATTGCACTTGTAATGTTGCCCGTTGTAATGTCGCTGGTTTGATTCCCATGGGGGACCAGTATGAAAATGTATGCACTCCCTGCTGTAAGTCTCTCTGAATAAGAGTGTCTGTAAAATGTAACTCAATCTTCTGTCTTGACTGGCTGGAATAAGTAGTCATTAAAAAAGGGCTTTATAAAGTAAATGTGACTGATTGATTAAAAAGTAAAGGTAAAAGTAAAGGTCATCATTATCTATTATGGGCATCAACAGCAATATGAAATAGAAGGGCTACAGGTAGAATAGCGGTGGTAAAGCTTGGCCAAGGTCACTGGTTTGAATGCCATAGCCGACAAGGTGAAAAGATCTGTCGATGTGCCCTCGAGCAAGGCACTTAACCCTAATTTGCTCTAGTGTACTACCATGGCTGACCTTGATTTTGATTTCTAAAAGACAGGTGTATTGAATACCTCAAGTAAACAATGAAACGGGCATTGAAACAATCTTTCAGTGCATGCCATGAATGACATAATGCTACAGTAGTCCCCGGCTGAATGACATAATGCTGGTCTCCAGCTGCATAACGCTAGTCTCCAGCTGCATAACGCTAGTCTCCAGCTGCACAATGCTAGTCTCCAGCTGTACAATGCTAGTCTCCAGCTGCACAATGCTAGTCTCCAGCTGCACAATGCTAGTCTCCAGCTGCACAATGCTAGTCTCCAGCTGCACAATGCTAGTCTCCAGCTGCACAATGCTAGTCTCCAGCTGCACAATGCTAGTCTCCAGCTGCATAATGCTAGTCTCCAGCTGCATAATGCTAGTCTCCAGCTGCATAATGCTAGTCTCCAGCTGCACAAAGGCTGCACAATGTCTCCAGCTGCACAATGCTAGTCTCCAGCTGCACAATGCTAGTCTCCAGCTGCATAATGCTAGTCTCCAGCTGCATAATGCTAAGTCTCCAGCTGCATAATGCTAGTCTCCAGCTGCATAATGCTAGTCTCCAGCTGCATAATGCTAGTCTCCAGCTGCATAATGCTAGTCTCCAGCTGCATAATGCTAGTCTCCAGCTGCATAATGCTAGTCTCCAGCTGCATAATGCTAGTCTCCAGCTGCATAATGCTAGTCTCCAGCTGTACAATGCTAGTCTCCAGCTGTACAATGCTAGTCTCCAGCTGCATAATGCTAGTCTCCAGCTGCATAATGCTAGTCTCCAGCTGCCTTCATACTCTAGGCAGAAAGGAAAAGAAGTACTCTATTCACTATTTATTTTAAGACAATTAAGTGTCAAACACATTAATAAATAACACATTACACTATAGATATCTATGTACACATAAATTACTGTAAGGACTGACGCGAGAGAAGAGAAGTAGGTGCGGGGAGTAGAACATTTCATATGGAACAGACATCAAACAGGACAGAGTCAGAACCGGGGACGCAAAGACAAAACAAACATTAATCCTGAAGCAGGGAACAGAGCTTGGGAACAGACAGATATAGGTGAGGTAATGACACAGGTGATTGTGTCCAGGTGAGTCCAATAATCGCTGATGCATGTGACCGGGGAAGGCAGGTATGCATACTGATGGTGGCAGGAGTGCGTAATGCTGGGGAGCCTGGCGCCTTCGAGCGCCAGGGAGGAGGAGCGGGAGCAGACGTGACAAATTACATAATACATGAAAAGCAAAACACAAAAATCTAAACCCAATCATATGAAACAAACACATTGTTTAGTAAAACGGCTCTCTAAGAGCCACCTGAATTGGCCTAGAGGCACCAACTCCAGGCTCTTTAAGGACTTTTGGAGATTCCACATCAGAGGCGCAAAAATAACTAAAAGCAGATTTACCTAACCTAAGGGATCTCCAGTGTTAGCCCTCCCTGAGTCCGAGTCTGGTAACTTACACGTCTGAAGGGTAACAATAAGGTAAGGAATGGCAGAAATTTATGCAAGAGGGCTTCATAGACGGCAAGTAATGTAATTGCCTGTACTAATGTTTGAAGTAGAGATCTCCCAAAGTGCACTACCAACCAATTCAGAGTTCACCTTCAACTCTATATTGAGGGAGAACGGGAAACTGTTTAAATTCTAAACACCTTAGCACTTCACCTGTCGCCTCCAAAGCTTCTTAACTAGCATTTCTCCAACTAAAGCCACTATCGTTCACAAGCATGCACACACACAATTATTAGTGCTTTACATTTTGAATAACCTTACATTTTCTCCCTTTGGATGGGAATATTAATCAATCTCAAGATGTGTACATACCTGTTTTGCAAGTTGTTAATATCAAATAATGAACAACAATTTAACCCATGCTAGAAGAGGTCAATGCATTATAATGGCTTTATGAATAGTTACCTTCTCTACTATCATCAATTGCAATATGTCATCCACAAAGGCTTGATTTTCTATTATCTAATATAACAGTGAAAAAAACACTGTCCCTATTCACATAGCTAAAAAAGAACAATGAAACACAATTGTCATGGAGAGGAATTTGGACATACATTCACCAACTCACACACAATGGGTGCACGCACACACACACACACACACACACACGCACGCACACA